>NW_009624791.1:98225-116262 GCF_000690535.1 Cariama cristata | reverse complement strand
TTTAACCCACATGGCTCCTTGGAGATATGCAAATACTCAATTACTATTTTTTTTAAGCTAGAGAAAGGATTTTTTATGAGCAGGAAAAATAGTCATATGTTGCAAAGACTGTGCATCAATGGCAGTGAAGTACATAGATGGTAATATGTTACTCGCTCTAACAAAGGTTGAATCTAACTACATATTGCAAGAATAACATAGATATTATCTGTACATATGTAAGTGTGCATCAAGATTACACTTCTGCAAAGAAATCTATCAGTCTTTCAGAAATTGATTCTGGTTTTGGGTAGGAGACAAAAACTCCTGAAATTAGGTCCCCATCATGAATACAAAAAAGATTTAACGCATCAATTTATCTCCAAATATTGCACCTTGTAGGGCCTATTTCCTAAGACTTTAACAGAAAACTACATCAATATTACACTAATTAACTTTGCAAATTGAAAATACGCATAAACTGTAGCCAAAACTGCTAGATTTACTTACTAACTCTGCTCATTAAGCAGTTACATGTAGGGTATCTGTCACTTCTCTTACTGTCAGAACAATAACGAATGTTTATTCCTAGCCACACATGCACACATACACACACATATAGTTTATATCAACTCCTCACAAAAACCTATACAACAGAAGTCAGCGGCCTCCTTTACTCACTGTTTAACATGTTAATACGTTTACAGTGTGGTTGCTTTTTCAGAAGTAATTGAAAAAAGGATTTCTGTGGCAGGATGCTTTGATTCTGACTAAATCAAGTCTTCAGGCAAATCTCCCCCCGCCAGCAAAGGCACAGCTTGCCTGAAGTCATAACCTTTGTTGGCAGAAGGGAACTGGCCTTGAAACAGATCACAAAGCAGATGTTTTATGCCAAATCAGAGTCTAGGGATACATAGGCTACTGCAAATGAAACTCTTCTCCTGTCTGTTCAATCATTTCAATTCCCTGCAGTGTGAAATATGAACTTGCCAACAAATGGCTGATGCACTATGCAGCACAGCAGGGAGAGCAAGTGTCACAGATGCACCAAGGGCTGGAAAACTCCTTCATTAGGTGTGCTTTCAAGCCCAAGCCTCAGCAGTGACATGTGGGAGCCACCTCCAATGGAAGGTGATGGCATTTGTAAAGACAACTTTCCATCCGCTCCAATTATAGAAACTGTGTTCTAGCTTGGGGGAGAAGAAGGTTCATATGGCTGTATCCACAGATCACACTCATTAAGTGGCTCATGACAAAGGTGGGGTTTATAATGATTCTTCTTTAAAAATTTCCCACCTCAGACATGACTGCTGATAAAACACCCACCTATAGGACCACACAAAAAATTCCCATCAGCTTAGTATTAGGGCTCTGCTACACAACTTATGACAAAAGCCCTACAGGAAATCCCATTGTTGAGTAGTGGAGCACCTTCACACCACGACTGGGTACGAACCCTGCTACCACCACCTCTGAGGACCATGGCAGGACTCTGGTGGCACCTGAGCAAAAGGCCAAGACAGGTCCCAGCTCCCTCTGTTACTGGTCTCTCCATCTAGATGTTTCTGTCTGATTAAAGCATTACCTGTTTACAGGCACATACTTGCTCTTGAAAGATAGCTGTTTAAAACACTAGTTAAACCTGAAAGAAACCTTGTAATTTCAAGTCAGTTTCCATCTACATCAACACTACAATGACTCTTTTATGTGTTTCTATGCTAACAGTTGCACTTTGCATTAAAAGGAAGGAACAGCTAACAATACTAGACTATGTTGGCCCTTGATTATGGGAGAACAGAAATAGGGCTCAAGTTGATAAGAATACTGTATTTGCACTTAAAAAAAAAAAAAAGGCAAAAAAACCTGGTAAAATACAAGCATACCATTCAAAGGAACCTACTGACAAGCTTTCAAGATGTTTACAATCTGCAATAGAGATCACATTTTGAGAAGAACTCAGTGCTACATGTGCAAAGCATTTTAGAAATCAGGCCAACTATTTGGATACCTAAGTGACAGCTAAGTAGTTCTAAAATTATGACTCTAATTGGGAATGCTAAGCACTTCTGACATATGGCCTGTAACATGCAATCTATTTATTTTACCTACTTTTGGACTGGGATCAAGGAATAACAGGACTGAAGACACATATGTGCAATTTATATAGAATAAATTACAGATATTGTATCTACTCCAGGTTTAGGTGGGTGCTGTTTTTTTTTTCCCTTTTTTGAAAATTTGTGTGTTCAGGTGTGTTTCAGATCAGTCCCCTAAAGCCGAGATAAAGATTCCACTTAAATGTAGATGCACTAGAATCAATGTCTTTTTCACTGATGGTCAAGTCAAAAAAGACCATGATGAACAAGTAATCTGTGTGCACAGTTGTCAAGAATTCTTTTTTCAGAAGACCAGTTAGAGTGAATCAAATTAATAAAATTTTTACCATTCAAAGTACATAAACAATCTCAATTTACTTTTCAAATCTGAAGCAAAAGTATCAGTGGGAAACGTATGCCTATAAATAAAAAAAGTTGTTTCTTCATGAAATGGCACAGAAAAAAACCTTACCACTACCTTTAGTCTTTTCCCCCCTCTCTGCTCACAGAAAGCTGTTATTTCAGAGTCTTCTTTCTTCAGCCTAAAATACAGTTGCTGAAGAGCTATGGCAATTTTGTGGGACTTTCTGTTGCTGTTTTATTTGTGTGGCTTTCATTGCTGACGTCTTTGTAGAATGTACATGTGCTTATAATTTCACATCATATTTATAAGGATGGAGTGCAGATTTACATGTACATATTAGCACACAGAATACCGTATGCTGTTCACAACCACTCTGTGAAATGGCATATATCCTTGTGAAAATCCAGCTGTACTCACACAAGTACCAAAAGTGTAATTTTAATTGAATTTTCTAAAGCACAATGTTCCTTATCCTCATAGTTGATAAAGTTCTGAAAATTTTCTCTTCCTTTTCTGCCTGCAACTTAGATGTAGCAGCAGGCTCCCCAGAAGACTTATTTTTGGCTTAAGACTATTTTTCACTGAAAATATTCTCTAGTTCACTAAAATGAGAAAGTCCCAGGCAGAAATATCTCTTCTCAGCTAGGTTAGCGTATTAAGAAATATTCTCCCTAGGTTGACCTTTATAAGGGCTTTTCTCAAGCTAACTCTTAATGCACATCTTTTAGACATATGTAAAATCTAGAATAGATTATTGGATTTCCAAATTATCCCATAATTTGGTTAGAAGCAATGCTATCGTTTCTGATGAGAACAAGCAGCTGGTGCGGCCAAGCAGAGCACGGTTCAAGGGTCTGAGAGTGCAGTGCACAGCACCCTCAAATCACCCCTCATAGCAAAGACTGACCATTACACAGGATTAGGTGCCAGGTAACTGCAAAGCTACTAGAAAAGGCAGTTTCTCCCTCAATTAAGAAGGCAGCAATAGCATGGCATGACACATAGTTTGGGGAACTTCAGTGAAAATGAACATCTTATATTTTGCATTGCAAGGATTTTGGTGGCAAACTTTTTGAAAAGTGGACATATTTCCTGGTGGAAGCTGAAGCACATTTGTAGAGAATGGCTCCTTCTGCCATTTTCTTCAACAGGAGAGATTTTAGTGGGAATGTTTCTCCTTTAATACACATCCACTACCACATTAGTTACCAGGAAAGGGGAACTAAGCACAGCAGGTAAGTAAAGTTAAAGAGATAATAGTCACATTTCTACTCTGGGAAGTATCGCAAGCAGTCCCCTATCTACACTAGGGCTGAACTTATCTTTAACCTCATTTTCATTTTGGAAAAAATAAGCAATATGTAGTGGTAATAAAATGGTTACACCACATCCAGGACAAGAAAGAACAACTGGTCAGCTCAGCCCATAAAGTAGAATGATAATCTAGTGAAAGTATAATACAACGCCCAGGAGGCACTTCGCTGGCATTTTATATTACAAACAACTTATCTTTCAGTGGAGTTAAAATTATGTATATTTTTAGTTTGACAAAATTAGCATTTTTATAATTGCAATAGCTAAAGTCTTTAAAGCAAAAAGGCTTTTTAATCAAATATTTAACCAATATGTGACTTTTTCATATTATTTTTGATATATATGTGTGTATATATGCACATTTAAGAACATACAATCCATACACACATAGCTGCTAAATAAATACATGATAAATATAGGAAAAAAAGGTTAGCCAGTAGAGAAGCAAACATTGTTACAAATATTTTGTCATTTTTGAAAGAACAGTACCTCTACACTGACACTCTGCCTTAGGGAAAAAAAAAAAAAAAGTAGTAAATCCTTCACTAAACATATTCACTGCAAGTTTCACACATGCTTATATTAAGTCATGGATGTGATCAAGTTCCCAGACCCCACTGAATTCATGAGCTGCCCCATACCAATTTTGCGGAAAGGCGGGGCACATTAACTCCATGTCACAGGAGTTCCAAAACCTCCATGGAACAAAATCACCCCTGCGGAAATCTCTTTGATGTTGAACAGAAGCCTTCCCTTTTACCATTTGAGTACTAGCCATAGTAAGTTTCTCGGGGGAATAACACTACCGCTACTGATTTTATCATGCCCTTTCCTTGCGAAATATTTCACTGAAAATAATTGGAACCTAATGATGCTTCAGAGGAGTCTCTACACAAGAGAAAGAAATAATAGGAAGAAATGTTATGTTTGAGACTATACTTTCTTTTCACAGGACCCTTAGACATCCAATGGGAACAGTCAGAGTCACCAATCAATTAATTTTCTAATCTCTCTGTAATGAGTTTTTTTCTCCTTCAACCCTTGTTTGTCTCCTCTGTAGCAAACAGCTGATTTTTCACTTCTGTTTTGATTTTCTTCATTTTAGACCACCCTAAAATGCAAAAATGGAAGAAAAAAGGGAGCTAGCCAAATTGGAACAAAATATAACATGTTTATTCTTTAATTCCTTGGAACATGATAAGCTCAAAAAGTAGCATGCTAGGAAATTGATTTTGCCTGTCCAAAACACGCTAAAGTGTGAAGGTCATGTTGGCAGCCTGCCCTGCATTGCTGTTAAACCCTGCAATATGAATTTTGACCTCTTTCTTATAATTCTAGTCATTTCTTCACATCCTGTACCGAGTTCACGGACTGCTCCTATAGTATTCCACAGAACTACTTGCAGATGCACAGAATATGAAGCAGTCACTGTATTACTTTTTCTTGGAGATCTAAATAGGGCACATGAAGCCATCTTGAGGAAAAAAAAAAGCATGATGCGGGCAAAGAAAGAAGAAAGCATGAAGACAAAATGAACCAAAATGTGCTAGAACAGCAGTTAGATAGACATCCCACTTCTATTGGAAATTTGGACTTGCCAAAAAAATTAAGAAATGTGGGTCTGATTCGTTTTTTAATCTCATTCTGCTTTGTTGATTAACCTGTTTCTGCTCTTAAAATGAATTACACCATCTTGTGTCTCCACTGTATAATTTTATCAAGTAGGTGACAAATCATGCTGGCAGTGACAGTCTGCATTGAAGTGGAATGTATAGTAAAATACAGTTTTCCTCAAATGAATTGCTGAAACCGTTAATCTTTATCTAAATGCCCATAATAACTGTTTTGTTCTCTGTGGCAGTTGGGAGAAAAAAATGTCTTCCAGAAAGCATTTTGGCAGCCAATCTGCTTGTTAATAAAACCTGGAGAAACATTTGTGATTAATATAAATTACTAATTCCACTTTTAATGCCTAAACGTGACAATGACTAATTTACACAGTTCTGCTTGAGCTGCCACTGAGTATTTCAAGTGGGACTGCGAACAAAAAATGCTGTTGCACTGGTGTAGGTTTCTAAGCAAAGCTACCACAGGCGCAGCACTACAGATGAGGAACTCTATCTCTGGCAATAATTCTAACCATACTGGCTGATCGCTCTGCTCAGGTCGGGGGGAAAGGGTCAGCAGTGAAAACTACTTAACACCCTCTTATCATAAGTTGGAAGTGGCACATTTTGTACAGGTGTGAGAGCCAGTTACAACAAACTGTGAGGCTATGAGGTGGCTGTTGCTTCTGCTACCTAGTCAACAGCATTTTTTAGTGCTACAATGGGAGACAGCTAAACTTCTCCTCGTTTAAGCTCGAAACTCAATACTGCAGCAAAGTATGTGGGCTAGAATGTAGGCCCGTTGCAGCACACCACCAACTAGCTGTCAAGGAGATGTTTCATTCCTCAGAAGTAGCCTTGTAATCACTCAGATTACTCCAGTGAGACTCAGGTAAGAGATACAGCACTATCAATGGTTAAAAATAAATCTCACGGCTTCAGACTACTGGTTCGACAACTAATATCTTTGTCTTGCTATAAATGTACTTTAAATGTATTCTTACACATGTTTATTAATTTGAAACTCGAGTAGCATTATAATTTGCCTGCTTATATTCAACTGCTAATAAAATAATTTTAAAAGTCTTGTGAAATACAAGAAAATTTGAAAAAAGAGATTGCTAAACAATACACTACGCATGCCAGTTGCTCATGTCTGAACTAAACAGCACTGTCATCATCCTCACCGGAACACACCTTTATTTCTAAATAATCATATGCTTTGTTTCTGCACCTCTCTCTGAGAAAGAAACACATTTTCTACCTTGCTGATATGCCTATGGAGTTTTGAGGACACCATTCCTCCCTTCTACTTCTTCATGCTGTTTACAGAAAGGACCTAAGGAAATCAGATCCCACCTCCATGAAGCACCAATGGGAACTGCACACACAACTCCGTTCCATTCGGGAAAAACAAGTTCATGACTTTCCTGTGCATCAACAGCCAGAAGCAGAGAGGTGTTAACACTAAGCCCTCTTCAAGAGAAGAGGCTGCATTCTTTTACAGTCCCCAGGATGCTGAAGAAAGACACAACATCTTTTTCAGCCTAAGGCTACTTTATTTCTGCTCAAGATTTCTTGGGCAGAAATACACTCACATGTGTACAGACAGCAAGCAAGCCCTGCTGCAACTGCCGCTAACAATCCTGACTTCAGTCCCAATACTGGGCTGTATGCCGTAAGACAGTGCCTTCTTCAGCGTCTCACAGCCAAACGTCTTCTGCAAAACCCTAAAATATTAGAGAGAAGTAGTCCACACATAGTTTTCAATGATACAGGCATCAAGATACAGGCAGATGACCCAGTATTACTAAAAACCGATGTGTCAAAAAACATGTAAGAAGAAATCTAAGCTCATATCTTCAAAATACGCCCACCTACAACTCTTAAAATATAATGTACGTTAAGTTGTTCTGGTGTATTTTTCCCTGAACACATTTTGAACACCACTATGACTGAATTGTCAGGGCTCTTTAAATTGATTAATATACTGCCATTCTGATTATCCTTCAAATAATTAAGATCATTTCACCCCCAGAAGATCAGCAACAGTAACGTTATTCTCCGTATCCATTATCAGGAGCCTGGTTACTTCTGTGCATAGTGGTATGGCACGAGTGAGATTCTGATACACCTTCAAGCCATTCTTAATTCCCTAAAGCAGTGCTGTATCTAGCTGGTTATACCACTTGATACTTTAAATGTTAAATATCCATGATGTAAAAGGAAAGCCAGGGAGATTTTAGAGGCAGTAAAAATCTCATTTGGCCAATAATGTAGATCTGAGGACGACCTTCTGCTTTCCTGAGGGAAAATGGAAATATTTGGAAGTCTGAAAAGATTTTTCTGTAATTCTTCAGAATAAAGCACTTTTATGCATTTCTGAATACTCTGTGAAAAACCTTATTCTACGTGATTTATACTGACTTGCCCAGAATCTTGGAGATAAGAATATTAACCACATCTGCCATCTTAAGTTCAGAGTCTTGCTCACCTTGTCTGAACAGTATGCATTACTGGGGAACAAAAAGAAAACATTATTGATAATTCCAAAACATTCTCCTATTTTACAGCCTCCTTTCATATCAGAGCATTACGTAGCTTAGAAATAAATTTTCTTCTTTTAAATCTAACTATTTATGAAAATATGCAGTTGAATGTTGAATATTATCTTATGAAATGAGATCATCAGCCAATTGCTCAGCATGTGGAAGCATTTTTTCATTGAGGAAGTTTGGTTTTGGTCTGTTGGTTGCAGGCATGCATATATACTCAGTTTGTATCATGACACAGACAGTATCAGCAGAGAAAGTGCTGCCTTGGTGTTAGTCTGAAGAACAGGGAGACTAACATATTGATGCATGGAGGCAATGAAGTACAACACTGTTATTCCAGATGTCATTGCCACGTTATTTCCATTTCTGTTGGCATCTGCTCCGTGTTACAAAATGCATACTTCCAATACAACAGCTCATTAAACAGGTTTCAGCTTGCTCAGAAATCAAATTAGAACATTGTTACAGAGTTATAAGTCCTCACATAATTATTAATAATACTCTCCCCACTTCTATGAGTGCTTTCATCCAAGGAATCCACATGCTTCAGCTTATTAATCTCCTAACATCCCAGTGAAGTACCACTGCAAAGAGCCTCACCCACCACTGAAGTGCAGTCACCTCTGAGATGTTAAGTTGTAGTTGTTGAACATCAAAACTGATTTAAAGCAAGGAATGATGAATGGTCCATCAGGATTTAAAGGGCTGTATGCAATTCATTCAATTGTACTTCCAGCAGAACACTGGAATTTAAATACCTACTTTTCAGAAAGTTGCAATGGGATTTTTACAAGAATCACAAATGTTAAAAATTACACTAACCCATAGCCACTAGTATGGGACATTTAGTCACCATTTCCCTTAAGGTAGGTGTGTCGCATATGGCCTTATGAAGTTCCTAATACTCCTTGGAGATCTTTTATCCAAGGTCTAACTGATCTATCTTTTTAATGTTTGTGATTTGATGATCACATAACAACACTCAGTACATGCTTTATTCTCCTACAAAATGAACTGGTCTTCATTGAGCATGATAGATGAGAAAGAAAAAAAGACAGAGAAAAGAAAACCCTGTCCCTCATCCCTTCTGTCTGTGGGCACTCCCTCATTCTTCTAACATCCAAAGCAGAAAGCAACAGAAGCCACTGGTGTTCCAACAAGGATGAAGACCTGACACAATATGCTCATGAGACAGCTTTCAGAGTTGCAGATACATAGTATATCCTCCCCTCCTTTATATTTCTGCTGCTATCAGGATCTTAATGGCACTTTAATTTTTGAAGCACATGAATCCAAATTATCTTTTTTTCAACTTGTTATCTGAAAGACATTCATTCCCTTTGAAAAATTCAAATAATAGAGACCAGCACTTCTGTGGGTTCCCTCTTCATTTTCTTATATGGATTTCTCTTGAGTCCAAAATTATTCAACAGCTTTTAACGTTCCCTTTGAGGATTCTAAGAACACTACCAACGTCGAAATCTATTAGACACTGGTGACTGTTCCTGCTTTCTTTTTAGCAGGACCAGCACTTAATTCTTCTGATACTCTGTAACAGAAACCAGTCCTTTAATCTACACACTAGGCTAAGCATGAATTCCCTTTTAAAGGTCACCTTCCTTGTCTGTCTAACGTTATCACACAAAAATATTTTTTAAAGCACACATTCATCAAACCGTTTCAATTGCTTTGATTTCATTCAGAATATCTCGAGTGATTCTGGTAAACCAGCTATCAAAGCAGGCTTCGTAGCAGAGTGGCATGTCTGAGCCCACTGCTGTCAAAGTAGCATCAGTGTCTATGCTGATCCAATCTTGATTGAAAGGTTAATAGGGGACCTGGTAATAAACAATGTTTCATCAAAAGAAAAGTGCAATTAACACACTAAAATGCTTGTAATTCGCTCAGCATCCTTTAATAATGTTCTTTAGTTAACCTTCATTTTTTAGTTTTTGGTGCAAACTAGGATGTCCAGAGAGAGAGTTCCAAAAGGGATCTTCTGACCTCTGTCTTCAAAAAGCAACAAGAAAACACAAACACCAGCAGTACCTGCATTAAATAACACCTGTCAAATTGAAGACAGATGGCCTTTTTACACTTGCTGAAAGATAAATCCAGTCTTCACTTTCAAAGCAAAATATCTGCTACTTAAGTCAACCATTTCCATGAATAGAAACAATTTTTAATAAAAGTTTAGCCTACGGAGTAAACAGTGACTCCACTGCCCCCAGTATAAGCTGAGTACGGCATGACAAGACTTACCATCAATCTGCTCTACTCATTTCTCTAGAGGTCACACAACTCTCTAAAGCTAAAGTCCAACCTTTGCCCCAAACCAAATCTTTGACTTTGAGTCCTAGTATTGACAGATTCAACGGGCGAAAATAACCAAACCAGGCCTTTTACAGCGTATAAGTTATTGATATGAGGGAAAAAACCCACCCAAATAGGGGTTTTGCTGAAAGATCTTCTCATACAATTGCAAGCTGTGGTCAGTGGACAAAGCAAAATAACCTGTTTTCAGGTATGCATAGTCTTATTTTGTCCTACAGAAAAGGTACCATGGTTATTGGTCAAGAAGCCAAATAGAGATTTAGCCAAGGACTTTGTGAGACAAGTAGCATTAGAAGTGTACAAAACGAGTAGCTGCTTCAACAAGCAGATACACAAGGTACACAATAGGTGATTGCAAGAGGTGTCTAGTCTTTATCATAACTACTAACAGAAGAAAAGAAACTCCCAGAAATACAGAGTATTGCCATTAAAATGGAAATTAATTTCTTCCCCACAACTGTAAGGATGCTCTGAAGAAGAATCAGTATTAGGTGCATTGGTGAACACAAAGAAGCAATTCTCCTTTACATAAAGGTAACTTTAAAATCAGGCTGACAGTGTCTTTACATTTACACTGGTAAATGCATAGATTAAACAGCCACTGTGCTTTCTTTGAATTTCCAAGATGATATAATTTGCCACTTATGCCAAGGTCAGTTTGCCGGTTAAGAGATTTGTCTTTACTGGTATGACTGCTTACACAGAAGCCATACATTCTAAGTGTTGGAGGCAAAAAAAAACCCAGCACATTTCTAGAGTATTACTCATTAAATAACTAGTTAAATACTACTGTGCTACCCCATCTGGGATATGATAACAAAAGTAACTGCTGACTTCCTCAAAAAAGAGTAACCAACCTAACCATTAGCTGAACTGTCTGCAGTAACTTTTGATTGATTCTAATACTCTCCAGCATGCAACCAAGTAGTCACACTGGTTTCTTTACATTATCTCCTTTTCCAACAGGAATTCCCTCAAATAAGTCAGATTCAAAACCTGAGAAATACTATACTTATGCTCTCAGAAAGCACCTCCTACCAGCAGACCTACAGTCAGCAGTATAAACTGCTGCGCTGACAATACCAACTGGTTCTGAAAAAGTGGGCTTTCCAGGTCTATGACAGGATGAAAAAAAGAGAAGTGTAGGTTTTTGGGGAGGACTCACATATACCTTTTCTGATAGGACAAAATTACAGTTCAGTCTTTCTGTTTTGTGCTCCCGTTACATCAAACTAAACTTCTGGCAAATATGCAGAGATCCCTAAATCAAATAATCATCTTACGGCGAGTTGTGCCTGTTCATGCAAAACATCGATGTCCGCTAACATTAAGCTGGTGCTAAAGCAAGGGCAACGAGCTCTAAGCAGCTGTTTCATAACATTATTCAAGCACATGAAAAATACCAAGAAACTGTTAATAAACTACAGTGTAAAGATTTTTCAGTAGTTTTCTCCCATATAGTATCACAGGCTACTCAACCTTTCCGCTACTAAGTCCCCTTTCTTAATTTTTGCTATACCAAAACCAATCCTAAAAGAATAATAGCCAAGCTGGCAATCTGGGAAGCTATTACATGTTCTCAGTCATGGAAAGCTTTTGTTAGGTTTGTGTTAATTTCCATAAAAAGTGGACAGTGACCTTCCTATGCTAACTGCTGATATGTATAGGTATATGTACAGTTCATCCCTGTGAGTTCCTCCCTCCAGACTTCTAAACTCCATCAATAGTTCTTCATTAGAAACCAAAAATCCTCACCATGAGGACCACCACCCCCCCCAAGCAGTGGTGGTTTTGTGTTCTCCTCCATCTCCAGAAATTCAGTGGCTAGGCCACCTGGAGAAAGCGTTTCAGTACAAGTTCTACTGCAAGCATTTCAGGTGGAAAGGAAGGAACAGGAACGAGGCACCTTGATGATAATGACTTTAAAATATGCTTACAGCTTTCAGATAAAAAGTTAGTAACCCTCCCAAAAATTAACCTGGTCATGAAACATGGAATTGCACAGGATAGAGAAACTGCTAGAGGACTGTAGGACAGACTGAAGAAAATAGCACAAACTAACACTCAACATTTAAACAATTCACAAAAATGGCAAAAGGGAGAAGAGATATTAAGTTAATCAGACATTGTTACTGCCTCAACAAGATTTCAACTACTGACCTTAGTAATAAGATACGCTAACTACCTAATTAATATGCAAAAGCAAGACAAAAAGAAGTGGAGGTATTATAAATACTTTTCTCTACTACTGTTTTTTCCTTAAGATCTTTTGAATCAGAGAAGCCTCCAGAAGTGTGCAGATGGTTGCAGAGTGATGGTCCTGGCAGGTGTTAGAGAAAAATAACAGCAGGATTCAGACAGTTCCACAGTTTTTGGAACATGGTGAGGACAACTTCCAGTCACAGAGATGGAACCAGCTAACAGAAGAGAGACAATTTTATATTCGAAACTATGAAAATCACAAGGTCTCCTACAGAAGCAGCAGCTAAGACCGTCAGAGTGGAATGTCATTTGAATAAAAGCCCTCAGGATGCAAGACTCGGAAATTTCAGGAAAAGAAGGAATTAGTGCAGAGAAACAAGTATGGTGGGGAACAAAGGCAAACATTAAGAAAATCAAAGGAATGGGTAACAGTAGGTTCCCTGGGAATATATTCTATGAAGAAAAGGAGTACAGGTGAGCTGGATGTTATTAAGAAGTGTATGTTCAAGTGTAGTACAACTTTACAAACTCAGTTTCTTAATTTAATCACAACTTTAAGAACAATTAAAATATTATTTATAACCATAATTAAATTCAAATAATAAAAGTATACTATCCTGGTGTAGTCAGGAGCAATATGGTTACAACAAAAGCTTCCTGAATTGACAATCTGAAGCTTCATGCAAATAAATGGTGACAACAAAGATACAGTGATAATGACACATCATTAAAGGTGATACAAAGAAACAGCATAAGCACTTTGAAATAAAATCAGAAATACACATGAATGAGATAAAACTAGAAAGAAACAGTAACAAAAAAGGTTACACAAATAAACCACAGGTAAGACAGCAGGATTTTTAAAAGATGAAAGGAGCTCTTTTCTCAATAAGAATGGAGAAAGAACCACTTAAGTTATGTTTAGTTACATCACATGTAAAGCCTGCTAACTGCTAGCAAAAGCCTTCAAAATCTTGCAGAGAACAGGAAAACAGGAGGACTGTGAAGAAAAGCAATCCTACCTGATCTTTCTAAGAAAAGGGTATAAGCGTATATAAATGACAATATTCACAGTGATCAAATGACTAAATAAGTAATATATACAAAAACTTGGAGGATAAGATGATAAAAACAGCATAGATTTCTTAAGGATAAATCACATCAAATACTGAATTCCTTGATGGAATAACTGGACTGATCGCTCAGAGAAAAGCATATGCTACAGCTCAATATTAGTACAACTTTTGACACTACACCAATGATACACTGCTTTCAAGAAAAGAGCGATGTGGTTTAGCTTAAATTGACACAGGATCTTGGTTCAGAAACTGTGGTCAGGATTCTGCAGTAATCTGTACCAGTCTGGTTCTAGCCATGCCTTCATTTTTTAAATTTCAATAGCTCTGATGTGTATTTCCCAAGTTGTTACAAGTGTTTTAGTCAATTCTTAGTATTTTCCAAATTGTTACTGATATTTTATTCAATATTTAGCACATTAATAAAAATACCCCCCCCTTAATTTGTAATTAAGTCAAAGTAATAAAAATGATACCCTCATTTTGAATTACATCATTATATAAGGTTATACTTGTTAGGATCTTTTTTTTTCCCCTTCCTTGCTTCTGTGTTCATCTCCCCTTGCACAGCACCCCACCTTAACCTGTACACTAGAACTCAGGTTCCCTTCCAAAGGACATTAAAATCACAGTCATATCACTAAGTTAGTTTCTGCTTTCTCTACATTTCATTTGCTTCTGTTTCAGTAGTAATACTACTTGGTCTGTTCTCAGGCTAACATACACCAACCTGAGGTGAACATCTGCTAAGAACTAAGTAAAAATTGAGACTTCAGGTCATGATCTATTATTTAGTTTCCCTAGCCCCCCCACCGTGCTCTCCCTAACTAAATAAAAGTTAATTTCTCTGTAAATATTTAATAACCTTTTCTTTCAGAAGTAAACTCAGTCCATACTTGCTGATTGCATGTCTGCAATGTTGAATTCACTTCTTCAACATACATTTGAGATCAGAAAGACAGATACAGTTTTTTTCTTGTATCTTCCTAGAATGACCATGCAAAGGGAGATCCAAGTTCATCTGAGAAATATATGAAGACAATGGCATAACAAAGAAAAGTGGCATTTTCTAAACCAACAGTTCAGAAAGAGACAGTAATTGTTCTCAAACTATTGCATTTTCTGAAAATAATGGAAGCAAGAGAGGCAAGTTACATCCTTAAAAGGTAAACTGTGAAAATTTACAAAAAAGCATCAGACAGTAATTAAGCTAAATACCTAACCAACCACTTAGTATTTCTGTCTTTCCAGAGGTCTAGACTACACAACATATTTTGTAACCCTTAAACAGAGTATACCAGAGTGATGCTACATAGTCAGCCTTCCCCCTCTTCTGCAGAGTGGGCAAAAGTTTCAGATCTGCTGAGGAAAGGAAACCTTCTCCGGCAAAGCAGTAGCTCCTTTAACATGCGGATACAGAACTGTAACAAAGGTAGTCTCCATGGCCTGGACTAGAGCCTGCTTACAAAATTGACGAGAAAACAAGGAACATCGTTTCACTATCTTGTTTTTTCACCGCAAACTAAAAGAAAAACATTCCAGGATGGACAACTCTCCCCCGAGGTTTGCATATAATCGTTAACTTAGTGTACAGTGCTACCCTGCAACTGCTGCAAACCAACCTTGTTACTGTCCTCAGCAGAGCAAAGGATGAAGGCAAAAAAATACTTAAAGTACAGAAAAGGAGGAAAAATGCTTTGTGTCTCTGAAACATGCCTAAAAACTTAATTTCAGTGAATACCAGGCCAATAAGCTGCTAGTAAATGAATATCTCTTTGCTGCTATTTTTTTTTCCTATTTTATCTTTCATTAAAAAAGAAATTTCCATCTAAATGTAGTTGAATATCATAAAGCTCTTCATATTTTAAAGCACTTTGGAACAATTACTTTGAAGGGAGCCCTTGACAATTGAATGTTATAGAAGATACATAATGATTTTTAGTGAAATATTGAATTTAACCACAAATGAGGAAAACCAGACATAAGCAACCTGGGTGTATTTGAATGACAATGTCTTGCTTAAGAGTTCAATAGATTTTGTATGTTGTAACAATGAAGCTGTTATCTAGATAGACCAAGCTGAGATTTCTCATATTTTTTTCCTTCACTTTCATGTTTGGTTTTCACCTTTATTAAACATTTCTCTTTCTTTGTTTTTTAAAATTTAGAAAACCAATGTTTGTTCATGGTTTGTTTAGGTTTTCTTTAAATGCTTGCAGCTACTGATGCCATCCCTGTGTTACATTTTATTGCGATCATGTGATGGTAAAGACTGCATTCCTTAGCTTAAGTATTCCTGCTTGTTTTACTGATGATGCCCAGGAACTGAATAAAAAAACCAAAACAAACAAATCCCCCCAAAACAAAACAATACAAAACAAATTCCAGTGTTCCCAGGGAGTCTGATATCAGAGTTTTGAATGACACAAAACTGCTGTTGAAGTTAATGGGAAGCTTTTGTGAGTGAAACGAGTAGGACCGGGCCTACACAGTGCAGATTTATTTATCCTAGAACATTCTCCACTTAGCTCTGATATCTTTACATGATTTCTCATGACCATATTAAAAACCAGTTTAAAGTAACATTACAGTTTGCTTTTTAAAAATATTTTTGGTAGATTATTATTATAGTGCTTCAGCACAAGACAAGGCATTGTTCTTCTGATGCTGAACCACCACTCATTAGAGGTTTTTATTTGCTGGAAGAAAAAGGAATGAGTGGAAAACTTTCCACTCGGAATGTATTTCCCTGTAGATTAAGAAAGGGAAAAGAAAAATTTCAATGCTGAAGAAATGAGGCTGAAAAACAGGCATCATACATACTCAGTTTCTCTGGTGAAATGAGGTGGAATGACTGCTTCACAGCAGAAAGGCCAGCTACACATATGAAGGCAATATTTATTGGGATCTACAGACTGTCTAAAGCTTTCAACTCTCTAGTCTAACACTAAAAACAGAACAAAAACATGTATTGTTGGAGCAGTCAAAACTTGTTAGGAGTGGAAGATTCAGGTACAAAACAAATTGATGAAATAAGATCTTTGTTGGAGGATTGAACAAACGAGACAGCTGAAGCAGTATCAACTTAACAGTGGGGTCAGGGAATCAGTTTGCTTAACCCACTGGTTTTTAACCTCCTGACTTTTTTACTTCCTTACCCTCAGACACTATCCTGCATTTCCTCTGGCTGCCCAGAGCAGCCCTGACACAGGCCTCCGTGGAGGAGAGCGCAGAGCTCTGGGAGGGTGCTCCCCATTCCTTCGGGGAATGGGCACGAAGCTATGTGAGCTCATTCACACTCCCCTGCTTGCCCCCTGCTCCCACAGCACCCCACATCACCTGCGCTGATAGAAAAAGCTCATCCAAGAAAAAGTGGGGGAAAAAAGGAAGGAAGAAAAAGAGAGCCATTTGACTTGACGCTAGAAGTACCTACCCTAAGAAATTACAACTTTAAGTAATACCACTGACTACTCAACATCAGCAGCCATACCACTTACAAACTACACAGACCTCACCTTCCTTGGGGGATAAATATTACAGAGACAAGACTATTTCACCTCAGCAAATAAGAAAATCCACAAATTTCACATGCAAAGGATTAATTATTTTTCCTCATATTTGGGGATAGTTTCCATCCTGCCCTTCTTGCCCCCTCCTCCACCTCAGAGTGCTGGAATAAACTAATAGTGTGTTTTGCTTTAAAAGTCAGCCACGGTTCAGTGAACAAGCTGACATGCTATTTCATGTGAGAAAAGAAGCTGTGATTTAATCTCATTTTCACTAGCTAGATTCCTAGCTAATGTATCTGGGGATAGTTAAGCCTGCTTTCACTGTAAGGCATCTGCATTATATACCGTTTGGCCTTCTGTATTTCCACAGAGGATAGGTGAAAAATTAGCTGGGTTTCTTGAACCTGCTGTGCAACACGGGTAAATCTCTATATACTCACAGATGTAGAAATATTCCCGGCCTGGCCTGAATTCAAATCCTAGCGAGAAGGGCGTGAAGAGCTGGAACTTTTCCGAGAACTTCAATGGTCCATTCGGGGAATGCGGCCGATTACACTCCCACCTCTTGAACCCTTTGGAGGTGTGATCGCAGGAGCTGTAGCCATCAAAGTTCACCATGTACAGAACATAGCGTTCGGTCTTATCTTCTGGCACTGAGTCTTCATAGTGAGGGCAGAACACATCCAGGTAGTCATTGATGCAGACATCAATGTGGTAGTCGCCCCGCTGGAATCTGAAATGAAATCACAGGAAGAGTTCAGACATAAGCACAGTTAACTCAGGATCACCTTGTTGCAGGCTAAAGTTTTTATAAAAGGGGCATTACTAATGGCACTTCATTTCACTCCAGTCATGCACATTCACTCTCAAAAATAACCCTTACAACTTAACAGAGCTATCAGAGACTGCTTGTGCCGGACTATGATCGTACAACCTTCTGGATAAAGGTTTTGCTCTCTTCTCTTACAAAAAGAATGTGTTGCTAATGCACACCAAGCTAT
>NW_009624791.1:67003-98194 GCF_000690535.1 Cariama cristata | reverse complement strand
TTTCCCTATCATTCATTGAATAAACAAATGCTTTATTTGATTGTAGTTTGCTTTTTTTAATTGGAGAAAGAAGCAAGAAGCCAGAACTGTATCAGACCCCCAAATCAGTGTCTATATAAACATCTACATATGCATGCAAATAAATAACCCAAACATATCTTCTTCTCTGAATCAGGCAGTAATCACCTCTGTGCTGAAAGCTGACTTAACTGCAAGTACTTACAGCTACTACAATAGCACAAACAGGTTTACTCTTTCTTCATGATTAGCAGCAGTTTGTCAAGATGCAAAGAAAAGCCTCTATTGCTTTTTAAAGATATTTGAAAAGCAGTGCATCTCCTTTGCCAAAAGTACATAGTGGAGACATTGCTCTGTTCAGATAAAAGGACTCTGGGATATGAATTATCAGCACACAGCCTAATGTGACAGTTCTGAATGAGTGCCAGCTGAGAAATGCAGCACAAGGCACCAGCCCAGATGTACTTTATTATTCCTATTATTATTACTAAGGACTCCTTAGAGATGTGGGATTCTTGTTTTGTTGGGGGTGGGGAGGGTGTCTTTTTTTCTCCCCTCCACATTTCACTTACATTACTTCTCTAATGCCTACTGTAGCACCCGGAAGAAACTATGGGAACAAATTCACTGCCTCCATGGGAGCTTACACCATGATGGATTTAATGATTCCATGAACCAGGTCTGTACGTCTATCAAACTCCCTGGGGCAGCCAAAGAAACCAGCCACTGACCTACTCCACTTCAGGCTGACTGGGTTACTTGTAGCTTCTCTCTTCCACGGCTGCAGTTGTCAAGTGTACCACAAAGCAATAAAAAGGCCATGACAGATTTAACTATAATACTTCTTTTTAGCTGAGGGGCATATTTTAAACACCTGATGGGCTTGAAATCTGCCATCTGGATCCTTCTATCTAATTTCAGAGAAAAAGCAATGATCTGCTGGCCCTCCAAGGATAAATTCAGAGCAAACTGCACCTTTTCATATCCCTACAATAATTTAACTTCAATAAAATAGCTTTTTAAAGGGGAAAAACTGAACACGCATCAAAGCATGATATATCTGTATAATTTCAGCCAGTGCACAGCCTCACAGTTCCATTCTGTAACATAGAAAAGCCTCTCTGAACCACAGTTCTTCCAGGAGAATTTACATTTATCTAAATAATTAGTTAAAAATACATTTTTGCACTCCAGTGCTTTCAAAACCTGTCACCTGAACAGATACTGTCTTAACACATTTGCAAAAAATGTATTGTTTTCAAATTGATGTCTGTTCTCTGTATCAGTTAACAGTATGCCATTTCTTACAGGTAATGAAAAAGAATTTCTAAATAGGAAAGCCACATTCTGGCAATGATATCTCTCTCTCTCTTTAAATTACAGTTTTAGTAAGTAAAAATGAATGTATTTTTTTTTAATCTATATGTGTGTGTGTGTGCGCGCATGCTTTTTTTTAACCATCCAGGTGACGGACAATGCAGTTTTCTCAAGGGATTCTCAAGGTTACCTCTTATATCAGTCTGTGCCTTCAAAATAATGCCCAATTACACTTTTGTGATAGAAACCATATGTTTTCAGGACCGCACTTACGTAATTGTAGACATTCAGAGTCATCTCCTTAAGATTAGACTTTTACAACACAAATAACCTTATGTGAACTGCTTCTCCACATTCTCTTTAAGTCAATGGAGAGAAAGAGGAACTTCTTGAGTCCAATTCCTCTGGTCTGTTTAGGCCCAAAGTACACCGGAATAAGACAGATCACACTCCTGAAGGAGCTATTTCTCTCCTTTATCCAAAAGGAGAGTCTAGACAGACATTTCCCAGACAGAGTCTGTACTATCAATAGATGAATTTAAGGGGAAGAATCTGGCCACACAGTCTATGATAATGGAGATGGCAAATGCAGACAGACAACCAGATTTGTGATCACACCTTAAATCCACATTAGCAATGAAATCAAACTTCTAATCTGCACCAGTGAGCTGTTCTACCCAATACTGCACACAAAGAGCTCATCCAACTCCCTTTTGGCAAAGTACCCTATTCTTGTCTTGTTAACCAAACAAAACCACAACACAGTCGTCCTCTTTGATCACGGTATTTTAGCAGATTCATTCTCATTTCTGCTTCCCTAAGTCCTGAAGCAGCTGAGTGTCTTCATTTACCCCAGCACACCCTTGCCTGTCCAGCACATGGAAAGTAAGAAGCAAGGGCTGCCTGCAAAACAGATCTGAGGGTGAAGCACACAACCAAGTCCTTTTTATTTGAGTGTCCTTCCCTCCCCACTCCCCTGCTCTGTCAGTATTTTCATTCCACAGTCATTTGCCGAAGCCATTTACGCGTCTAGAAAAGGAAGAGGACGGTCCATATTTCAAGTGATCTAAACTGGCCTTTAGCCGATACTGCTTGCACAGCAGTGAACTTGCTTCAGGGGAAACATGTAGCAAGATATTTTATCAAGCAGCTCTGAGTGAAGTCCCTTCACTCCATATATTAACAGCAATACTGGAAAGAGGTTATTAGCCAACTCACAAGCAGAAAGCAGGTATTTATTTTCCCTCTTGTAAAAGTCAGTAATCAAGACCATAGCATGTGCACTGTAGAGATGTAGAACTAATTGTATTTTTCCAAAAGTGGCTACATCTCCAGCCTACTTCTTGGAGTGAACTGAGACCATTCTCATTTCTCCAGTTACAAGGCACTGTGTTGTATTTACCTTCTCAAAGAGGACTCACAAAAGCCTCTAACCTGAACAGAAAGGCAAGGGATGGCCATGAGTAACTCACAAAAAATTCATCAGCTCAGAGTCCTCAAAGCTATTAAAACAAACACTTCAGAAACATATTTCAAAGAATTTTAAACCACATCCGAGAGGAAAACACATAACATTTACAGCCTGTAATGTAATGTAATGTCAGCTGTTAGGGTGAAATAAAAGTTTAACTTAAAATGAAAGCATTTATCAATGTTTAGCCATCTACATATGCTGAGGAGCACAATATGTAAAGGGAAGGTGAAATCCCTTAAGAGATCTATTTGTAGACATGACAGGAATAGCAGATTTCCTGTTGACTGCATTTAAGGTTTGGTAAGTCGGTCCCTTTTTCCAGCCCCATTCAGAACAGAAAACTTGCTTTCCTACGCTCTCTAGTAATGCTACTGATGTACTTTTCCTTTCCTCAGTTAGGTTTTCATCCGGCTCTGGCAGATCCTCATTTGGACTCCCATGGCCTTCTGGAACAACACAGTAATCAGGATCTTTATATAAATCCCACTATGAGGAAGAAACCAGTCCTATCTAGATTTTGCACAACAGAACATTGCGTTGTGGTAGAAAATAACCAAAAAGGCTTCTCCAAAACTCTGACAGGATCTACAAACCTTCTTGCAAATAATGTCATTTGTCTCCGTGCACTCTGGCTTACACACAGCAAAACACAGCTATTCTTCAAACATAATTAACCTTTGTTTTGTGTCAGGTGGCATTCAGTGTCTTGGAAACCTGCATACTATAAAGCTAGCTATTAGGTGGTAGGGCTATAAAAGCCATTTTGAAGACAGAGACAGATAGTTAAGTAGCTTCTAAACCTAAACATTTCCATAACCAACAAACACCAGCTTGCTACACAAAACTTGCATACTGCTTTCAGGAAAGGTAGTCATGAATGTTTCTGTGCACAAGTGCCACTGATGAAGTGTCCAGGTATTCAGGAGGCAGAGAAAGAACTTCATGGTAACTTTAGCCACAGAAACACAAGACTAGCATAACATTTTCAAAGTAATTAATGTCTTCTGTGTTTTGTTTATCCATTAACGCAAGTGAATGTACACAGTCTGTGTGCATGCTTCTCTTCATACTTTTAAGTTCTGAAGCGTATGTGACTCATCTTGATTTTAATAACTTTGCTGGTCACTGAAACAAGCAACAGTTTATTTAAACAGATATTTACAATGCAATAACAGTTTCATTCATTTGTTTTTTGCTTCTTTCTTCCTTTCTTTCTTGGAATAAACATTATAAAAATCCAGTTTAAGAACAGCAAGATAACACTAATTGCCCATTATCATTTAGATAGATAAAAAATTAAAATAGCTTCTGCTTGTTGCTTCCCATACAAGTCTTATTAGTAATATTCTATCACCCTTCCTGTAAAATCAGCACACCAGATACTCTACCTTAAGAGTACTGGAAAATTTTCCTTTTACTATGTCAATCTTTCTTTATTTGTATTCTGTTCTGTCAAATGCATGTGGTAAGGCTTCATTGTGAACCATAGAAGACTTCAAATAACTGCTCTAACAATGAATTATGAAATTCTGGTCTTCAGTCTGGTATCAGAAGGGATCAGATGCAAGTGGTCCCAATTCCCCTGCCTGACGGCTGCACAGCCTGTAACACCAGTGTGCAGAGGACACTGCCACTGCTGAATGCATTACAACAGTGGCCTTGCTTTCAAATGAAAATTTGAAATGCAGAGCAACATCAACAAAATTCACTGCATCAATTTATTCTTGGGGTAAATATAAACCATAATTATACATAGTTCTTCAGAAACAGCACATCAAAAAGTTACTTATTCTGCTTCCTAAGGAAAAAAGGCTTCTGTGAGCGGCACATGTGCATACCCCTGTAACCGCTGGTCCTTCAGCTCCTCCTTTTTACTTTCATGGCCACTAAGCTAGTTTTAACTAAATTTAATGGAGACAGAAAGGTCTTAGAGATAAGTCCATTCCTACAAGTATCATGAAAAAAGCAGTCAGGTGAGAAGGTGCCGTAAGTATCCCAACAAAGGCTGAACCATCAGTAGACTAAATGTTACTAGACAAGAGAAACATGTCTTACAGATGCTCTAGTCACAGCAAAAAGCTTCAACTGGAAAAATACAGAAACAGGTTGAAAATTAAGTTTATTTCTGTTAGCCAGTTACAAAACTATTTGCTTAAATTATTAATAACAGAGACATGAGTGTAAAGTAGATGTTTGTATATGTGATAATACACAAAACCCAAACATTTCCTGGAAAACAGTAACATACTTTAAAAGCATAACATTTTAATTGCTCTTAGGATATACTGAGGTCAGTTATTTACTATTCTACACTACTGAGCTTGCTCACAGCTTTTGCCTCTGTTTAGGTGGCAAGTGTAGTGCATTAGATCACCCCCAGCTCTACTCACATGCTCTGACTGGAACACAGCAGGGTAACTTGTGCCTTGTTACTCTTTTAGACTGTCCAAGCCCCCTCACTTCAACTAAGGTAAAGCTGTTATGTGTGATGGGAGGGATCTTATGGCTGTTAATTATCTGAGGGGTTGTGGGACTAAGTGTACCATTATACTGCAGTTAATTTTAAAGATGCTATTTCTGTGCTATGCAAAAATAACCTCTTTAATGCTTTTCTGCTCTTTTTACTGGCTTTGTCACAACATTTAATAAACTCTGTTCTCAATAGCTCTGCTGACATCTACAATGATTCTGATGCACAAACAATGAAGTAATCAAAGAGCTATTTTAATTCTAGCTCTATTCAAACCAAAAGAAAATTCAACATTTTCCAGATGCTAAGAGAAGTGGGTTTGCTAACAGTAGCAAGCCAGTGACATTTTAGATCTCTAGCAGGATATTGCTACCCTGAGCAAGCAAACAAAAAAACCCTGTAATATAAAGGAGCTGTCTATGACCTTTTAGTCCTTAGGTTACAGTTTCACAAGTTAAGACAAGTTCAAAACACCATGAGAAAACACTATGTAGGAAGGAAAATACTGACTGACAAAACAAAAGAGGAACAACTAATCAAGGCTGTTGTTCAAAAAAACAGTATTCAAAAATTATGCCTAGTAAAGACTGCAAGTTAAGTACACAACACAGAAAGAAACTTATTCTCTTGTCATTAAGTCCTCTATTCAATTACCATTTATTGGAGTAATTAAACACTGGGAAAGGATGCCAGGCTAATTGTTAGATTATGATAATTACACAGCTTTGCTGTGCTACAGCTGATCAAAATAAGATGTGGTCACACGCACTCAGCTAAAGCTTCTCTGCAATCATCGGGCTTCCATGGGAAACTTATTACTATAATAAGGCCACTTATTACTAGTTCATTATCAATCAGGCAGAGAAACTTATTATCTGTAGCCTTCGTTTTACTCTCCAACCCACTCTGCTGGAACAAGCCTCCCAAAAGGTTGTGCCCAAGTCTCTGCCTTTGGCTGGCTCCCTTCCATCACAATTACACAGCTGAACAGAATTAGGCTCCTGCACTTGAAAGAGTTCATCACACTTCAAATTACTGTTTCACAACCCACTGCAAGAGCCTACCCCATTTCTTGAAAGAGCCAAGTGATCTCCCTGCATTTCACTTCACATGCATCTGTTAGAGATTTACCTTCCCCTTTTATTCCTGCTATGTCCTGGGAGAGTTCTCATACTACTTGGATGGGTCCAAAAGCAAAAACACCAAATAAATGAAAATCAGAACAAAAAGAGTTGCATTAAGCTGGACTTCATGAGTGAAAGCATCAGTTTTACGTGACTTATCTCCCTGGAGAATCTCATGCCTTCACCTGTTCTTATCAGCCAACGATACAACACAGACATTGTGCCTTCCTATTTGGAGGGCTGGCATTTTTTCTTGTTAAATAACAGGATTCAGATCAGTTACCATTGTGTCTGGTAGTTCATACTGCCCATTTAAATGAGACAATCAAGTGATCTACTATAGGGGCTAGAACATAGGAAGAAACATGAAACAAATCCGTTTGAGCAAGCATTTAGGTTTTTAAAGAAAAGAACTCATTAAGCACTGAGTAACTCTGAAGAGTCAAAGAATATTTGGCCAGAACAGAAGAAATTCACCAAAAAATACCAAACTCATGATAATTATTTTTATTCTGTGCTGAGACAAAAACTAGACCTTTTGAAATTAATATCTCCACTTCTGTTTTTTTGTTTCGTTTTCAGTAAAACCTGATTGTTGAAAACTTCCTAATGTGCCTTGACTGAAACACAGCCTTTGCATAACAAAGGAAGCCTACATCCAGAATAAGGAGGCTTCTATTAGCAGAGTCATGGCAAAATAGACTGCAAAACAGAGGAGGAAAGGAGTAGGTTTGAATGGGAAAGGGTTATATCCTATTTAAAATGCATGAGTTCTTTGAATGGCACATGTTTTGTTAATTCCATTAACCTGAGAGACCTGAAATACCTTTTTTTTCTGATTCTATTGCCGAACAAAAATTTCAGTTGCATCGTAACAGTTAACAACAATATTGAATTTAAAGCACACACACATCTTTTCTTTATTTTAATATTTTAAAAGCTCTTTAAGAAATACACTCTGCAAAAATGTGTTTACTCCACTTACTGTTAATCATTTCCCCCTTACACTCATAACTGTTTATTTGTACAGCTGGGTCCTGTATTGACTTTTTATAGCTGGCACTGCAGAAAGATATATGTTCTATGATAAAGCAAACATTAAAAAATAGAAACTAATTGCTCTTCCCTGAGTAGGTATGAGACAGGGAGGGAATAAACAAATCAACATTTATTTCCCACCGATAAATCTGGGTACTCCAGAGATTCTCAAGTACTGCAACACCCTCACCCACTTAACTTCACATCATTCTGCACCTCCTAATCAATGAGCTGGACATTTTTCATTCTGTTTATTAAAACTGTTTCCTGAGACACTGCATTTGTAAAATTTGTTCAAAGCTGGCACACATGACTTCCACCTGATCTCTCAGAATTTCTTTTTTACTGCAACTTCTTAAGCGAAGCACTTGTTGCATCTTGGGGGCTTCAGGGACACAGTCATACTGTGGATGATAAGGGCGATAAAGGGATACCTCATGTCACAGCATTGCTCCCGAAGACGTCAGGCTCTCATTCTCAGCTGTCGCAGCTCTGATAGCTTTAATCTCCATGACTACAGACTCTACCTGGCTATTGATTTTCCATTGCTGTGGGCATTTAACTTGCGGAGATGGATGAAGAGAGAAGGAGGGCGGGGAAAGTAAAGGAAGGTTACTATTCTCTCAAAGGCATCACTTAGACTTACAGGACAAACTTCAGTGTTGAAGACCCTGGTAACATAATCTGAAAGGTACAACACCCAATCAGATACTAAAGGCAGGCTGAGATTTGTGTGAATCCAGAATGCCTGGGCTGAAGCCAGTCTCTTTGTTAAATTGATTTATGGACACAATCTCATTACTTGTGTTCACATTAGTACTACTCTGGAGCTCACCAGAAACATTTATCCCACTTTATCTGAGGTGGAATGAGGAGATCTGGTAATTACTACTCACATATTTTAAAATGTGGTCATCAATACCATCCACGCGTGACTTGTCATTTGTCTATTTTAGACACTAATACCACACAAGATGCCAGTTTCATCTTTTATTCCATGTTTTTGCTTAAAAATACAAAACCTACCTGAGCTACCTCTGGCCTATACCAGAAAAACTGCAGTTTGCTGATTCATTAGCATATCTACCTTTCTTTAAAAAGCAAGAAAGTCTTACCTGATCTCTGCTGTACTTACATGCACTTTACTATCAGACACATTTGGGACAAAAAAACCTATTCATAGTTTAAATTCTTAAAAACAACAAAAAAATAATAATAAAAAGTCCCACACAGGTAGTACTACTACTAAAAAGTCTGAACTGGACTCTAACAACATGTGTTGATCACGTGTCTAACCCAGAAGACACAGACTATCAGCCTTGATGGAATGTGATTCTGTGACTGGTATTTGCTAACCCTGCCCCAGGCATGTACTGACATCTGTTAATGGATATGGAGAACAATGCCCTATCTGCAGAAAGGTCTTGCTTCTCACACTCACAAAATGAAAGAAAAGAACACTTGCTCAACAAGTATGTTGACCTGCACACTGAATAATAAACTGCAGTCTGCTTCCACGAGGAAGTGTACATAATGCAAGTCAGCTTTGCAAATTTATTTTCCCACTAATATATTAAAAGCAGAGTGATGACTAACTCATATGAACCGAAATCTCCATCTCTTCCATACTCCTAGGGAAAACATACTTCACCAGTCTGCACCAGTAAATACATGGGCAGTATTCGAGGAGAAACATATTTTCACAAAAGTGCCTATCTGTTGCATATACACCTACACTTGCTGTTGCACTAGAAATGCTTTTCTCTGACATTAAGCTATAGCTGTTTATTATTAATCTCTCAACCTGTCAACAAACTTAATTTAAAGTATTTTGTGATCAAGTTAGAATTTGGAGACTCAGAAATTCTAATGACTTGTAACTGGTAAAATCTACCCCTTAATTTCCCAATATGTAAGTGTATAAAATGAAACTAATCCTCAAGATGTTTCACAGTATTTTTGAGTTTAATAAACCATGTATGTTTTAATAAACTATCGTCATAATCCACATCCTCCAGCTAAAAGGAATTAATCCAGATGTAACATAAAATAGCCTGAGCAAAATCTAGAGAGAAAAACAAAATCACAGACCCACACAAACAGACCCAGAAACATGACAAGAAATTCCAGTATTAAACCACACTTGCTATTAACATGAATAACCTATATATTCAAATACATTCTCAAAAGCTATTTAAACTTGTTCACATAAAAACAAAGTTAGAATAGCTAACAAGTGCATATATAAATTTGCAGACAATCTGCTATCAGGAAAGTAGGTTTCAATCAATGAATTTATTTCTTGCTACACAATTGTCTTGTGTTTATTTAAGAGACCCACAGGAAAAACACATCCTTTCCTGACATGGAAATGGCATTTTAGAGAAAGTTCTACAGAGAAATCTAATAATTTAACCTAGTTCCTGCTACCTTTCCATATTAGTGTCTCTCTTATGCTAGGCAGATCAGCAAAAGAAAAACAACCAACCAAAGTTTTAGATTACAGACTGCAGCAGCACCAAGTAGCACAGCTATTATTAAGGTTAGAAATTCTTTCTTTTCATTTCTGTAATTTCTTCTAAAGATTTATAGTATATAGACTATAAAATTTTCCATCAAGTTTCATCTTGATACATATGGTCTCTGAACAATAGGATTTAAATTTTTTTTTCACCTAGAGAAATTTATCTTAAGTTTTGTATATCATATGAACAAAGTAGGTCCTGATCCAAATTTGTTTCTCTGTTTAGAGATATGAGTTGAAAAGCTTTGCACTATAAACTGCCAATTAGACTGTAAAATATCTAGGACATTACAAAGATTACAAACTGATATGCAATTTTTATTTTTTTTTTTAACTGAATGAGATCAACAAACGGTGGAATTCAATGCAGCTTTTATATTATTCCTCCCACCCCTTTTCAAATCATGAAGCTCCCATAATATAGTTCCTATTACAGGGTTTTGGAATTCTTGTTTCTTCAAGAGTGACTGAAACAGTTTTTCAATATGTATAAATAAAGCTTGAATTGATAAAAGGTGCAAAACCCACTCATATACTTTTATATGCATGTGTAAAATATTGATATAGGAGAAAAGTAGGGAGGAAAAAAAATCGCATTGCTCTCAGATCAATCAGAAACTTCAGAGAGGTAAAATTGAAGCTATTCTCTTAATTTCCCTGTTGCATTTTTCTCAAAATTAATCTTAAAATGAATTCTAATCTTCAACCTGTAGTGTAATCGCTTCATTCACAACTGAATGATGATCTTGTCTGCATAAAGCATAGTAACTGTTTTTAAAAACACAGACACTAAGGTTTATGATAAGAAGCAGAGAATATCACAGACAAACCAAAGGTTTCTTCCCCTGCCCTCCTTTCTTTTTCCTACTTATTATAAAGATATCAGAAGGCAGGTGTGAGGAAGGGACTGCAGAGGTCTGGCAAGAACCATTACTGTCTATGGAGAAGCCTTTGCATTATTCCTTAAATGTTAAAATGAATTATTGAGCATGAATTATTTTTTTCCTTTCATTTTTAAGTAATAGTTTAGTAATAAAGGAACAAAACAAACCCTAAAACTCAAGAATGAAGTGTTCATAGCTTAAGCACATAGTTGGGGCATAAAGACATAATTCGAGGCTAAAAAGACAGCACATACAACTTAGACCAATTGTGTGGGCAAATTCCCAGTTACAGAGCACCAATGTCAAAAACAAGAGAAGTCATCCCAGGCCAGAACAAATTCCCATCAAGGCCAACAAAACACTCCCAACGGTGGCAAACGGAAGATGTCTACACTACACCAAGTATGTACATAGTCATACCTCCCCAGCATATTCTCAGAACAGGCACCACTCTTTTGCATAGCCAGAGGTTCGGGCTCTTTGTGCTTAACAGAAAATGATGGATTTTTCTTCATCAGTTGGTATGATAATTTTTTGAATCTCTGGAAACTTTTGGAATTTGGTGTACTACAGCCTGTGGACACTGAGCTTGGTTGCCAAATGGAAAACTAACTGCTTCTCTGCATTTCTGAGCCTGACACCTGAAAATTTCATAAAATCATAGAATCATAGAATGGTTTGCTTGGAAGGGACCCTAAAGACCATCTCGTTCCAACCCCCCTGCCATGAGCAGGGAGACCTTCCACCAGACCACGTTGCTCAAAGCCCCATCCAACCTGGTTTTGAATACTTCCAGGGATGGGGTATCCACAGTTTCTCTGGGCAACCTGTTCCACTGCCTCACCACCCTCACAATAAAGAATTTCTTCCTAATATCTAATCTAAATCTTCCCTCTTCCAGTTTAAAGCCATTGTCCCTTGTCCTATCACTACATGCCCTTGTAAAAAGTCCCTCCCCAGCTTTCTTGTATTTCTACCAGAGATACAACTTGTAACATGTATTTCATAGCTAAGAAAGTCATTTGTAATCTATGATGCTGGATTGTCTAGAAGAAGATGGATAAGAAATGATACAGCTGATTACAAGTGCCTAACCAAATGCAGTAGTCCTCAAACGTTTAACAATTGAACATTTTCACCTTTGCTTCCTATAACAGTGAGAGGCAAGAGTGCACCTTGTCAACCCCTCAGAGTCAAGATTCTTTTTTAGAGATGAATTTACTTGGAGAAAAAGTAAATCTTGACTTCTGTTATCCCAGTTTGTAATTTTAATCAAAATAAACACTTCTGTAAAAGAATATATTAAAGTCTCTGTTTAAAAGCATCTCACAAGCTCTCTAAGGAGGCTGCTACATAAAAAAGCCTAGGTAAATGAAGGCTGCCTAGTTTTCTACTGTCTGCAATACAAGTTTAGCTAAAGATTGACTGAAACAGAATACAGACCTCAAGGTTTGTCCTTTCATCTTGTACATTCTGACTCAAAAGAAAAATAATACAGCTGAAAGGTCTGTTATTGCACTTCAAAGATATCTTAGACTTTTGTATTGCTCAGCTTGTCCTGTGCTTTTAGGGATGTACACTTCATAATCAGACGGTCATTTCTCTAGGAACACTCTTCTGCTGCTCAAGCTTGCTCTCTAAGGTTGCTGAGAGGCCATCTATGCCCAAAGATGTGTTGCAAGAATTTTTACAGTGAAGCAAACATAATCAAACTTGGTTTACACCTGCTTTTTCCTAACATGGCAAGAAACATCTGTAGAGACCTCCACCTCCTTCCCTCAAATAAAAAATCTTCTCCTAAATTATGCCTTCCAAGCTCCCAGGAGCAAAAGGCAATTTAAGGCTTTGGTGTTCAACAAACTTGCAGACAACATGTTGAACAGCTGGAGGTAATTTGTTTTGTTTCCCTAACTTTTCCTTTCATCAATGAAGTGAAAAAAAAAATCTTAATTATTTTGTACATTAAATATGTCAAATGAACTAAAAATCATGGTTTTAAATATATTATCAATAAGTTTTGATTTATTAAGACACTAACTTAACTACAGTAACGTATCTATCTACTTTAGCTTTTATATCAAAGAAGCAAAGCAGCCTGAACCTTCCAAATCCTTTAACAAAGGTTAACAGTTCCTTGGATTACAGAAAGAAATAAGCGGACAGAAAATTACTGCCTTTTGCTAAGCTATTAGACTGTTTTTGCTGAGATACTGAATCAAGCTGTTTAACCATTTTTTTCCATTTCATCAGTTATTTTGCCTTTGTTTATGAACTAGTTCTGCCAATGATCAAGCATCTTCCGCTTTTTAGTGCATTTTCTCCCTTACTCACATCTTGGCATGTTTTAACTCAGGCATTTAGATGTACTTAAATATATGTTAAGAGACCTTTTGTTAGATTACAGAATGGTCTGAATAACAGCACATGAATATTTATTCTTTATTTAAATCATAGCTATGACTGATGTAAAAAACACATCCTGACACAGTAGCTCCGAAGTTGCCAAAAGGTTACAGTTATGTGACTATTAAGGTTCTGTGTTCTAATAAGCAGCTCTGTTGAAGACAGCAATTAAGTGGATGCTTTAGAATTAAGCACATAATAAGCTGAAGGATTTAGGTAAATGGTTAAACGCTTTCCTGAATTGAGGCCTAACTGTGCAGAAAGCATTCAACAAAGCAGCGAATCTGCATGGACTACATAGTGGTGTAAAATTATTCATTATTATGCTGATGTCGAATGAAAACTACCTCAGCCAAAGAAGAATGTGTGAACACAGCATTTTACGATATGAAACATGATAACGAATAACTTCATACTGAGAATCATTCATTACCAATATTATTACAGTAATTCCTCTTATGACTTTCATTTAATTATTCTGTCTCTGGGAAACTGAACCACAGGTATGTTAGTGGTCAATACTTGACTCTTAATCCACAGAGGGAAAGGGTTAAAAAGCTTTTACTTTAATGAGCAGGCACCTTTTATTGCACAAAAGAAAAAATTCTTACTAGGATTAACATATGGTTCTTTGGTCCATTAGAAGGTCATGACATCACCATCACTATACCCACGCTAAGCAAGATAAAAAATGACCTGAGACTTTATCAATACGCTACCATTGATTTTACCAGTAATCTGAACATAGGTGGCAGCACATAATTCCTATGTGTTCAAACATTAAAGCTTAATTCACTTCACTCATGTAATTTTCTCACTTTTATATGCTGAGATGATGCTCCTGATTAAATAGGCAGACAGCAAGAGACTGAATCGGCTCCACTGGTTAGTATCAGCTATGTATATGTGTGTTGCATAGAAACACAGTCTATTCAAATGTGTGTGCTCATAACACATGGGGTATGGAATATCTTCTCTCGTTAATGCATTACAAATGAGTAAACTTGCATTAAGGCTAATTGAAACCTGTTCTTCCTTTCAAAATCAATTATTTTAAACTTCTCAACCTGAAACACAGAGATCATTTTCCAGTACAGCACAACAGAGAAGATGACTACTTAATATGTCGGGGTTGATTGGCTAAACATTGTTTCACTCATTTCTATACCCTTAAAATTAGATTTTTTTTGTCTGTTGAACATTGTTATTTAAATTCTTCAAAGTAGATAAAACTCAAGAATCTCCATACTGCTGTCTAACACTACAAAAACCAGCTCCTGTTCCCAAAATTTTGTTCCATTGCAGGGGTAGCAAGATCACATAGCTAAAAATCAGCCACTTAGCAAGCTAAACTCTTCCATCAATGAATACAGAAAAAGAATTATCTTGACATGAACAGTTACTTTTAAGAACTGATTGAATCTGGTGTAAAACTCCCAGATTGTTCCAAGAAGCAATTCTTATATTCAATTATAACTGAAGGAATCCACATTTTGAAAAAAAAAAAAAGTCCTAAAAATTTGTCATCACTTGATATTAATTTTTATAATTGAGAAATATTTTGAAATTTACATCAACAGTACCAACAAGCTTCAGAGAGTCATGGCAGGCATTGAAGGGAATTACCAGTTCAGTCACCTTCTGTGCTCTGCTTTTTCTTTTGCCTATGTTAGGTATGTTAGGTATTTGTATATTTTTTTATATATATTTTAAATACATTGGGTTTCTTTTTTTTTTTTTAAGAATAGTAAACCACACACTATATAAAAGAAGACTAGAAGCTGAAGGAAGCAAAATATTATTGAGTCATTAAGGGTTTTTAAGAATACAGCAGCGAAAGGGGACGATTAAGTTAATGTGTCAGCTTGCAAATTACTTCAGTTTCACAGGACCTGCTGACAAAAATGTCCACCCCACAAGAGCTACTGGATCAAGTTTCACCTTCTGTTGCAGTAGGGCAAAACAAGGAGCAACTCCTTGGTTTCAGTACATAAATAAGCGGGAAGAACAGGACAAAATCAGGCCTACTAACTATAATATTTAGTTCATTTAGATATCAAGTAGACCACCTGGGTAGATAAACTCCAGCTAAGCAGAATAGCGTTGGCTGTGTGCAAAAATAATAGGGGAAAACCAGAATTAATGACTGAAGCAGGCTGCTGGCAGAAGGAGCATGTGACCATTTACAAACACAGAGGTTCACCACATGACATGCCCAAGTTGTACATTCAATTACATGGCTAACTGTCTAAATATATGTGTTTACTCTATGTATGAAAACAAATGTTACAGATAAAAATACAGAATTAGGTACATACTCACAAACACACGCACGGTATATCAAAATAATGTCCACAATTTTATACTACACACTAGAAACATAAACTCTGTATTTATTGTCTAGGCTAGTAAGCTTTCTTTTTTGAAGGACAATTAATGCCTTCTGGGATCAGTGTAATAAAAATAAGCATGCACACAACCAAGCACTTCAATAGAAGAAAAGAGGGTCTTAATGACAACAGGTGGAGCAAAACAGGTATTACTCAAATACTTGTTGATAGGATTCAAGAGTGCTCAAGGCCATCTGATGCCTAGGGCCACAGGAGAAATCAGCGGAGACCTAACCTAGCTAATTGTCTGTCTTGATTGTGATGGTTCTGATTAAAAGAATAATCAGCTCTCAGCAGCCCTTAGGCAAAAACGCCAACCGAGGGCGCTTTTTTTTGTTTGTTTGATGATGATGCACTGCAGAATAAATGCCAGATCACATCATTAAACAACCCTTCCAAATATTAAAGGGGTTCCTATATGAACAAAGCCAATAATTCCCTTTGTAATTAGCTTGAACATTCTCCTTCTGTCATTTTGAGATTGCACTCATATAGACTAAAAAAATGCTGATCTCCAGGTTTTCTTGGATATGGAGAACCAGTCACACTTTGTGACTGAAAAATAAGAGCTGTGAAATTCCAGCAGTCCTTGGATCAGCAAAAGGTTATCTAATGTTATAACTAAATTATTAAGAGCTGGCTGCATATGACACAAATAATTTTGAATTCTTTTTTAGCAGTGTTTTGACTGATTTTATCTAAATATGTCCATTCACAATAAAACACACATTTTCTTTTCTGTAATTGACTACATCATCTCTCCTGGATTTTTCAGTACGTGATTTACATTCCCAGTCACTAGGAAAACTTCAAGCCAGGCATATTCAAAACAGATTTCATACTATGTTTTCTTGGTACTGCTTTCTTCTGTATTCTGAGACTTTTGTTTTCCTACTACAATAATCTCATCCTTCCATTAGTTGCTTGCTGCTGTAAAAAAAGTGACTGTTCATTTGAATGCAGAGTAATGTGTATTGACAATTACATTCCCAGGCTACTAATGTTAAGAAGCACATCTTGCCACCATTTTTGCACCATAGTAGATTAGCTGATTTAATAACTTCCAGTACTGTTAAGCATATCACACACAAAAGCTTAAAAGCAAAGGAACAAAGGAGCTCAAAACAGTTTTTCATAACGATCTAGCTATCATTCACATAGAAGGAAAGGCTTAAGAGCAGCTTTCAGTGCTTAAGTTATGCAAGATCTAGGCATCCTTCCACATAGCTGACTGAAAAAGCAGACCAAAAGGATGTCTTCAAAAGAATTATCTACAATGTGATACCAGCCATTTCATAAGGGAAAGTGAAGTCTGAAACAACTGATATTTCACATCCTCCCTTTAAGAATATCCACATTAATAAAATTAAATACCTCACTGACAACAAGGTATAAAGGTCTGAACAGCAAAAAAAATTAAAATCAACAGTCACTAAGTATGCATGGCACCTGAATGTAATTACATGTATGGGAATCCTGACAGGAGCGATTTCTCCTGTGTCCATATTGAGCTATTTGTCTTCCAGAAAGTTCAACGAAAGAATGTGTCAAACTGTCTATTAAAGGGACAACCAAAATATGCAATAAACACATCCATATTTTAGCCTCTGACCCTTGAAAGCTGGCACATTTTTTACATTCTTCTTGTCAGGATAAGCAAGAATCAGCCAGCTGTGCGTATCTGCGCCCAGACCTGCTCACACTGCTAACAGGTCTTGTCCGGGGAGAGATGTGCAGGACCCTTACATTTACAGCTGTCAAGTGTGGTGCCAGAAATCATTTAACCAAAGAAGGAATGAGTAAATGTGTGAAAGAGCTTATTTCAGACCTAGTTTATAGATCCCCTACGTGTCAGGAGACCATATGTCTTTGCCAAATAGAAATTTTCTTGAAACAATAACCATCCCCTGCTCTCAGAATGCTGTGCAAGTACTGAAAGAGAAAATGTTTTTTTCCCAACCCCAACTCCCTCCATTCAAATAAATGTCGACTGACAAAAGATCAGTTGTCTCTCCTCAGTGTTGTAGTTGAGGCTCAGAGTATTCGAGAAACAGAAACTTTTTCAGATGGCTCAGTGTGAGCTGCTTGTTTCACCAAGACTGCTAATGAACTGTAAAACCAACATTTTGCTTCAGTTAACATCGGCTTCCCAGTTCCCATAATAGATGACTACAATGACTTACTGAAGCAGAACCTCCAGTTTTGAGTCTTCAGTATGTAGATTTCACCTGCATCATTTGGTTTGCTAGTAGGATTTTCTGTCCATTTTTAATACATATATACACATGCACCTCCTATACCTTACCTTGGTAAACATACATATATTACTCTAACTGCTCTTCTGATACGAAATCCAGTAAGGCACTTGACAATATTGTAATTAGAACCAATAGCTAAGCAAATCAACTTTTGATTGCACTGCTTTTTTCATTTATTAACTTTGTTGATGCCTGATGGTCTACACTGATGTGACTGACAGTAGAGTTAAGGGCACTGCCTACGCTCCTGCAAAGCCTGGCCACTGCCCGAATCCAAGCCAGCTCAGGATCTTGTTCCTCTGTCTATCACTCAGCTCGCAATCTGCACAGAGATACTGGTGGACCTCTTCCACAAAAGTGTTTGTAGCCCTCTCCTCAACTCCAAAAACTGGTCTCTGGGCTAAAGGCTTCCCCGAACCCCTAAAATCAATGTACAGTAGTAGGACTACACAGCAATACTACAGACCGCAGAAGAGCCAGCTGCTCTCCGAACTGCCATGGAGCCAAGAAGGGTTTGTCTGAACAAGTAGAGCATGAAGTTGCACTACTTTCAAGGTTCATAACAGTAGCAACATGTGATTAACGCCTGCTTCAGCTAAAAGACACATGCCAGACTTTTCAGTACCCATTAAGATTGCAAAAAATTCAAACTACATAGAGTAAAAATGTCAGTGCGAACAAATGTTCCTACGACCTTAACCAAACCACTGATGACTCAAAAGCAGCCTCATAAAAAAGTCGGTATGGAAGAGTTGCCCTCATCACTGACTTACTACAACTTCAGGAAATAACTTAGGTTTTTGCACTGTAAATCCCCCCTGTCAGTAAGCCGTAGATTTACATCACCGATAAACGTTCTGCAGAGATGGTGTGGATTGGGCCACCAGGGTTACATCTAGCATCTGAGAAACCACTCTCATTTTTGTTTCCAGCCTGCTCTGAAGGATTTTGCAGGTCAGCATCAAACATTTTTATTGACACTCCATCAGCAGAATACCCGTGTAGAGTCCTTCTATTCCACTATTTGCAGCTAGAGGCTGTAAGATACTGTGTCCTCATCTTAGGATGGAGACAATAGTTCCACAGTTTTCTCTGGTTTGGTCTAAAGCTTTGACAACTCAAGTCTGTTTTATTTTCCATCCAGATGGCATTCTCCAGAGCAGAGATCATTTGACTTAAACAGAGCTCCCACAGAAGTAAATGTAGGTAAGTGATAGAGGACAGCTTTTGAGGCTCTGCCCCTCTAATTTACCAACTGACAAAATGCAAAGAAGCCCTTCCCCACTCTACAGACTTCTTATCAGGAACTTGAACACTGCACCTCCCAGCCACTTAGCAGCTGACTACATATTACTCTGAGACCCATCAGCTGATGAGCAGAGAGTGTCACAGCACCATGATGAGATTGTTACTGCATTACCCTGTTTTCTCCTGCAAAGAAGTGAATTTTTGCAGGATTTTAACATAAAGGAGGAGCTTATCATGGTATTTTGAGACACGGGAAGAGCAGGATGCAATAATAAATACATAAAGTTAGACCCTACCATAACTATGCACATTATTTCCTTAATATTACTAATTTTTGTCCATTATGGTCATGGCCCGCAATAAAAAGGTGCGTAGATAGCCTTCACGAGAGAAGAGAAGATACGGAGCAGTAAATTAGGGATCTGAACAGGTTTCCTTTATTCTGTCTTATCTCAGGTTTTCCTTGGTAAAATCAGCAGTATTTCACTGCTGTGGAAAAATAACCACTGATGACTGAATCATTTGGCCACATAAATATCTAATTAGGAAGATGAGATGGCAGTACCTCCAACTTTCAGATTTTCTGCTATTCCTGCAATTTCAACACCCAGTTTTGTTTTCTGCAATGAATTTTGAGCAGCTGCACGGGCAGGAGACTTGCCAACACCAGGAGTAGCTTCTGCCACGTGATCTTCACCCAAATCTCTTAATATAGTCAGAAAATATAGGGGCTTACACAGGACCATTTCCTCGCTGTCACCATAGGAATCAGCTGGAAGGAACTAACTGTAGTGTGTAGGATGAATAAACATGGAAGCATTACTGCTGTGCAAGTAACTTTTGGTTTTGGGACATGCCAAAAGCTTAACTCTTATAATTCAGTTAACATTTCTTTAAAAAAAAAATTTTTTAATGCCAAAATGATGTTTCACATTTTGCAACTGCTTTCCCTAAAACCACTCAATGAATTGAACACGAATTTATGAATACCTTTAGTCTACCTGAGTCTCATTTTTAACGATTATTTTCATGCAAAGAAAAACAGCTAAAAAATAGAACTCAATAAAATGCACAATTTGATTTTCTTCCTCTCTCAATAAATTCTAAACAGACGCCTCAGGAGCCAAACATAACAGAAGTCAGCTCCTTTCAGAACAGGCGAACTCTCCTCATACAAGTGGAGAATGTGGGTGAGTATTTAATATGAGAAATAACAAAACAGTATCGAGGATCCATATTAGTGGGTGATCATAATACATAAAAGGAGCAATGAGAAGTTGGAGCATAAGATTATGTTAATAGAGGACTAGAACTTGCTGTGGCAGAGATCAGTTTCAGGTGGCCAATGGCTCAATGGTCAAACATCGTCCAAAGCGACCTCCTCCTCCTTCTCTTTCTCTATGCCTGCACTGTGTTTCACTCCAGAGGTGATGCCTGGGGCTGACCTCTACTCCAGCTGCCTTCCTGCTTCATGGCTTGGTCCCCCTCCAGAGCCCAGCACATAACGTCCCTCTTCCACTCCGGTCGCACCCCCGGCTGTGGCCGTGGCCGTGGCATGATGGCTGGGATCCAGTGGGGAGAACAGCTCTGCGTGGTGGGCAGCATGAGTCGCAGGGCAATCCTTGCTGCCCCCCTGCAGACCAGACTTGCTTGCCAAATGCACATCACTGGGGATCCACGGCACTTGGCAGTTGGCCTAGAAACCTGGCTGGAAGAGTTTATGTTCTTTTTAACCTATTTTTAAACTATGATTTTATTTTGTTTTCAATAACTGCATAAAGTTTTGTTTAGGCACTTTACAGCCCCGCTGCAACACTGTAAAGTCTCAAGAGTGAACAGTGATGAAATGCCTCAGGGAGCTAGTTTGCAGAATATGAGGAGGTAACATTGGCTTTGTAATTTAATTCCCAGTGCATTTACCGCAGCTGAGAATTAGAAACAAAATCAAACTAAGTTTCAGAAAGCAATTTTCATCAGGCAGTGAGGGAAAAAAAGAAAAAAAATTTGTCTTTTTAATGAAGGACAGTGAAGCCCACTCCAGAGGAGAAATGCCTTAGCTCCAAACATCAGAGACGTGGGTGACAACTGGCAGTGAAGAACTATATCAGAATTTGCACTCAGTGGATAAGTTTATAGCATCAGCTGCCAAAGGTCAATGAGTGTGCCTGCGTACTTTACAAGGAAAGGGAACAAGGGACAAGGCAGAGAGGAACAGTAACTGCACTGCATCCAACTGCACTCACATAACCGCAGAAGTCATTCCGATATCCTTTTCTGATTGACTTCACATCCTGTCCTTTCAGGTTGTCATCTTACTTAAAACTCATGAAAAAAATGCTTCTGAGATAAATCAGGGAACAGAGCTGGACAGTAAGAGTATGAAATTATCACAGAGCACACATTCCCCAATTCCTAAACACGTGCAATACACCAGCAAGTGACCCTTTCTAGATTTCTTTTTCTTATTTACTAAGTTTGTAACAACTTATTACTCCTTCATTCATACTATGATCTGCATCTCAGCAACACAAGAAATACCCTGTGCTTCGTTTTATACTATCCTGGGCTCTGGCAAGACTGGCCCGCCAAGTCAATGCCTTTGAACAGAATTATATCCAATAAGCAATTACAGTTAGGCATGGCCCTTTTCTGCCAGTCAGACAAGATAGACCTTTCCTTTTTTTTAACTTTCTGCCTGTTACAATGTAAAAGGATTGATTTATAAAGAAGTAAGAGTGTATCTGCTTTTTGACTTAGCATCTGCTTCGTACATATTGATAAGATAAAGGAAAAACTGAAAGTGGATGAAAGAAGGACCTACTGCCACAAAGAAAGAGGTTGTGGATTCCAGCCATTTTTTGCTCTGTCTTCTACTATTGCCAGCCGACTATTTCTGCTCATAAGAGAGCGCAAACTATCCATAAATGCAAAATGGATACAGCACAAATTGATTTGGTAACATCGCACAGACATATTGTATGAATGATGAAGTTCAGTTGCAGCCTGGCACACAGAAAGGTTATCAGCATTAACTGATTTTTTGAAAAGTTGACTAAGTAACATATAATTCACTAAAGGAAAAATATAAAAAATAACATCTACCCTTGATATAACTTTCCTTCGCATTTTTAAGAAATTATTTGTGGGGAAAAATAGTATTTAAAGTTACTCTGAATCATATTCCCCTTACAATTAACTCTGATAACTTCAAATGAAAAACTGAGACCACCTTGCCCACGTAATCTTTATTACCAGCTAAATTCAAGTTCTTCTGAAAGAGCTTGCTCATTGGGGTGAAACACTCCAGAAAAAGCAGCAGCTCCATCTGAATATCTTCAGTCTTTAATTTCCAGTTATCTGGATCCTTCACAGATATTTCTAAACTCAGACAAGGTCATTACCCAAAATGAGAACAGTAAGCAACATTATTTCATTCTGACCAATTCACAGGCTATGCACACTGGACACCAATTTATTCTCAGTCAAGGATGTAGTCCTTTTACTTGCTCACAGACAGTATTTTCCTCTAATCATTTAAGCTATTCAGTGTAATTGGGCGAATACTGTCATCTCTGAATTACCTAAGGTAAGAGGTAAGCAAGTACTGTGGGTAATAAAAAAGCCTGGGTAACATACCACAGGACATTTTACTTCAATATATTCACTTGGGTTCTTAAAATCCCGCTAGCTATGCATTGTCAGCCCCACACTGGCTTTAGAGGCACTCAGTGGACATTACATCAATCTCTTGGGTGTTAGACACATTAGATAGACTTGAATGCAGGACAAGAGTCTTTTTGCTAGCTTTCTGCCACAGAAATACTGTCCCCTTGGTAGTTCATGCTTGGAAGTACCGCCTAGCCTCTCTTCCTCTCCACTCCAGAAGGAAACCTCCAACCCAATGGGGTGATGACGGCCCAGGGTAGCACAGCTCCTGATCAGCCTCCGCACCCTGCAGCCCAGCACAGCTCTCCCGCTGCCATGCACAGCTCATGGAATTGCACCAGGTAACTGGCTTGACTCTGACCCACCCAGCTTCAATACCCGGAGAGTCGGTTCCCTCATTCACCCCCTGCACCAGTCGGAGATTTCCAGAAAGGAGGGGACATCCCAGGACCATGTCAGCTACTTCTGGCTAGGTTAGGTGGCCATGCCTGCATCCAGGCAATCCACATTTACCCCTCACTCATCATCCCATTGTATTAGCTGCCACTTAGCTGGAAAATGTAGTTCCAATGAAAGGTGTAGTAAGTGATGATGGAATCAAGGCTGCCTTCTTATGCAGAAGACCACAGCAATAATCAATTTAAAGCACAATAAACAAATACAGCAATAAGCTGATTAACTGATTTAATCAAGCTGATTTGTAAAAAAGTCAATTGTCTAATACAGGCAATACCTTTAAATAACCATCTAACTTTTGCAATGGCTACTGCAATACTGTAGACTCAAACAGAGTTCTGAATTCCTCATCAAATACTTTTAGAGGTTTGCAAAGGAAGGCTTGAAAGGAAGAAGGAACTTATTGCTTCAGGCTACAGAAATTCCAGTGTGTCCTACGCACTGTAACCTCTTGATCAATTATTTCCTGTAACTTTTCAAGATGTTTTTTTTCAGGTTTGCCTTGATATGCCTTGGGTGTATCAGGTGATCAATGACACTACAATAATTGTACCTCATGCCGAAGATCTTAACTGCATGTAGTTATTTGACAGACTAAGACACAAGCATTTTAGATGCACTTAAGCTTTTGGCCAAAGCACCAAGGCTTGCACTGAAGAATGCAGCAAATAAATAGAAAACCAAACATCTGCTCCACTGCCGAGTTGGTGTTCGTACTGTAAATTCAATTGCAAACTTTGTTCCAAGCAAGCCACCCACAATGCTGCATAAGAGACAACAATTTAATACAGAAGGTCTGAACCTGTTTCCATTAATGTCACTGGGAATTCTATCGCTATCTTAAATAAGATTCCACAAAACCTCTGGTTTTGGCTGCACAATTAAAAAACAAACAAACAAATAAACAAAAAAACCACCCCCCCCACACCCCCCACACCCCCCCCAACAGCACCTGGGTAGCTAGAATTTTGCTTGTGATTTTCTGATGAGTCTTTTAAAGCTCTGTTTTCTTGCACGTTTTGAGTAGCCTCTGGTCACTTTACAAAATGGAAAAACTTTTATCTTTCCACTAAGGCAGCTTCAAGGAAAGGAAAACAGAAAACCAACATAACCCAAGAATTTCATTCAAAACAGCTGGACACTAACTCTGTGCCTACAAAGAAAATAGAGTTTTTTTAACAAATACAAGGAAGTATTCACATTGAAGTGCTTCCCTTAAGGAGTGATCCTCTTTCTGCATCTTTGAGATTTGTTGTTTTTAACTATATGACCTTTCTCTGAACAATCCCAAAAGGCTCTTCCCAGCCAAAAATTAGAGAAATAGATCAAATACCTCTTAAATCACTCAATAGTAAGGAAATAGATTAAGCTAAAACTATGTTTTCTAACAAAGCATTCAGAAATAAAATTACTTGGGCTTAACACTGCAGACAGTATAAGAATGTAATACTGATATAAAATGAAACTGTAACCAATGGAATTACTAGATCTAGAGTATATGGTTGGGAAAACTCTTGGCAGAATTGATCTATGAATGATATAGCTGGACATATTTCCCCACACAACAGCTGAATATTATGTTTTACATAGTTTTAAATAAATCCACAAGGGAAGAGGGAGGGAAGCAATATGGAGAGGAAAGGCAGTGAGAGACTTTCATCTGAAAATGCTACAATTGTACATGAGTCATGATCTGTTTTAAAGGTATAAGGATACAGTTATTGAGCTATATATCTGGGAACTAAGTGTTTAGCTGGCAAACCTCTTCTAAGCACAGCAGTAATTTTCTTATGTCGGGACCACTTTCAGTAAGGCTGGAAGCAGGAAGGGGGTTAAGTGTGAAGGAAAGTTACTCAAAGCAATACATAAAATTTAAAGAGCACTGAAGAACTTAAAGTATGAAAAGCTTTTAAGATACAGTAAAAGCAATTACTTGCTGATACAGCATCTGTCGGAAATTTATTACATGCAATTTCACTCAGAGACAAGTAAGAGGTATTCTTTCACTGGAGCAAGTTACCATGAAGTATTTTGGCCCTGGCTTTGCCCCTAAAATGTTGTAGCTTTCCATTCCCTGCCTGGCACATAAATCCACTTCTTGACTGAGGTATTAGAGTGAGCCAATACAACTTGGGCTTCCACCACACTCTCAGCTGTCCTAAATTTGGAAAGAAAGTTATTGCAGGTTGCATCTCCTCAACCAAACTGAAATAAACTTCAACTGAAATAAACTTCCTTGCTTAATTTCTCAATTATTACTTGCTTCAGCAGAACCTGCGATTAAATCAAATACTGTACTTGGTAGGTAATTGTCTCACACACAAAAGAAGGAATGTAAACCAAAGAGATAAACATCTGGAGAACAGTTTACTGCTCATTCCAAGCTCTTTTGTTTCACAGGAATAGGATGGCATTTCATGGAGGCCTGTGCCCCCCTGACTGAGGGATGTTCTCTGTTGAGAATGTAAAACTCTCTTGTTTTGTCCTCGGTGTCAATTCATGAAGCTGTGGGCAAAACAGTACCAAAAAGGTTTGTACCTGTGACCCAAACATAACCAACTCAGGAATTCTTCAGTGACCATTTTATAATACACATTTTTACTTTCCACCAGGCTGGTATTTTCACAGGACAAGCAGGTGACTACATGTGTCCCCTAAACACAGGAATCTTGCAGAGTCTGTTGCTCTTAAAAAATGCAACTCTCTCTTCTACTGATTATATTGCTTCTATAGGCCAGCATAGTCTTTCATTGGTCTAAGTATTACACAGAAATGAACCAGCATTTTCCCCTATTCCTCATTCTATTCCCTTGAAAACTTCTTCAGCTTCTTTCTCCTCTTTAAAAAGCAAGAGCAAAATGCAACATGTTTAAGATTCTCTTATGACAGCTACTTAAAACTGAAAACAAAACCGCTGGTAAAGGAAAATCATTGATGTATTCTTTTTGCAAACATGGCTTAACATGTTGGCCAAGTCAGACTGCTAACTATCGTGTCATAGTAACTATAGAAAGAATTCAGAGCACTCCAGCTGAAAGCCTATGAAGCAGATAATCAAAATACTTATTAGACTTTGCTCCTAAGTAAATTCATCATAGGTTGCAGAAAAAATTCACTGAACACTTAATCATGTAGAGTTCCCATCAGTTTCTATTCCTGGTTTTCTAAGGGGATTTCCACTTAACAAAATGAGTTTGTCCAAACACATCAGCCTCACAGCTTGGGGACAGCAAAGAATGTAGAGAAAAACCAGACCAAGGTCATGGCAAAAGAGTCCTCCCAGATTCCTGGGGAGGGAATGCATAGCCATGCTCTTTACACCCTTTGCCTCCTACACCATCCACTGGAGAAAATCTCATGGACTACATAGTGTGTCTTGTGACTATAATAACACTTATGAAACTGTAACTGGGGCCCAGAAAAAGAAGTTGGAAGCAAGTGCATGAGCAACCCTATGTACACGCACACATGCTGTGGCAGAAAATCTCAGGTCAGATTCCCTGTAGTTGTCAAAGAGTTCATACATATCCTGTCAGGGGCTGTGAACAAGCCTAATCACAGCAAAAGTAAAACTCAACATCTCACTTAGATCTGTTAATTCAAATATGAAAAGACAAAATGTGCATGTACTGATCTTTGATTTTTAGTATTTCTTAGTGAGGATTACTTCTTTTTTATGTTGGTTAGGATATATTGTGCTCACGTGCACACACACAGACACACAGAGCATATTCATCTAGCACTTCCTTTGACAATAATGTGCACAATCATGAAGTCAGCACAAATTATAATTTGCATGGATGTTGGAAGAGAGTGTTGCAGTAGATGCAACCGTAAAGCACAAAAATTAGGAGGAAAAGAAATAAACACTTGTTTTACAGCAACAGATTTTTTTCAGACTGCACATACTAGAGTAGAAAAGCACATGTTACTAAAGGACTGAAGCTAGAAAATGTATGGTCCATGTTACTCAAATTGTTATTTCATATCTCATGTAGTTAGCATCTACTTCTCAGCTTCTTTTACGTGTATTTTGTAAGAAATAGGTTCACTAGGTTGTTGATAGAGGATTATTTGCCTTGCCTGGCGTTTTTGAGGAAAAGGACGTGTTTCACTATTTCTCTTTCGGTCTCTGCAGAATTCCAGTTGTGTTTGCCTTGAAAGAGAAAACTAATATGCATGTCAGGTGCATAGCTAGCACAGATTAGATGGAACAAATGTATCTACATAAAGTCTGTCTTGAATGATATTTAAAGGAACGTTAAAACACAGATGCTTATTTATTTATTTAAGTAGGAGCACTCCTGAAAATGTTTTTTCTCTGAAAGCCTGAAAGTTGAAAACCAGCTTATCACAAAATAAAATGGAATTATAACACAGATTTAAACAAGCGAGGCTCATGTCATCAAAAAAATGAAGATTTCATTTTCAACAATCTTCTTCAGGCAGAGAAGAAAAAAATTGCTTTTAATGACAATATTTTTAGCATGCACTTTCAAGAAAAGCAGGGGCAGAAGATGTTTATGAGGAAAAAAACTAATGATTGTATTATTATGAGAGCAGAAGAAAATGAATTTTATAGTTTCTCACTTGCCAGCAAACTACTTTGTAAGATATCAGCTTATGCTAGAAGCAATCCTTTCACAGACATTCCTGAATCATAACCATGCCAATCAACATTATTTAGAGGAGTGGGCTCAGTTTCCAAAGGTGTTTTTGAAATACAGCAGTATTCAGCTATCACACTCCTACAATACAGGAGTTCCCAGGGGCCCTACAACGAAACCGCTCCTCCTCCCTTTTACACACACATATTTTTTGTTTTTAGGAACCAACTTTGAATCAGCAGCTCTGACAGAGCTAAGACCTGAAATTATATGCTAAAGTCCATATGACTGAAGATTAACCATTTGTATTCCAACAAAAGAGAACACAGCTGCAATGTGCTTTAGTGATTGAGTAAAAATGGACCTACAGGGAATTGCTGAAATATAACTGAATGCTAGTAAGCAGCATTACTGAGCATTGGCTCTAGACAGTCAGTGGACAAACATTTCTTTTTATCTGAGGTTATATAACTTCGGAGGGACCCTGACAGGCCGGAGAGGTGGGCCCGTGTGAACCTCATGAAGTTCAGCAAGCCCAAGTGCAAGGTCTTGCACATGGGTCTGGGCAATCCCAAGCACAAATACAGGCTGAGCAGAGAATGGATCAAAAGCGACTCTGAAGAGAAGGACTTGGGGGTGTTGGTTGACAAGAAGCTCAACATGACCTGGCAACGTGCGCTTGCAGCCCAGAAAGCCAACTGTGTCCTGGGCTGCATCAAAAGAAGCATGACCAGTAGGGTAAGGGAGGGGATTCTCCCCCTTTACTCCTCTCTGATGAGACCTCTCCTGCAGTAGTGCCTTCAGCTCTGGGGCCTCCAACACAAGAAGGACATGGACCTGTTGCAGTGAGTCCAGAGGAGGCCAAGAAGATAATCCAAGGCCTGGAGCACCTGTACTATGAAGACAGGCTGAGAGAGTTGGGGTTGTTCAGCTTGGAGAAGAGAAGGCCCCGGGAAGACCTTATAGCAGCCTTCCAGTAAGGGGCCTGCAAGAAAGCTGGGGAAGAACCTTTTACAAGGGCATGTAGTGATAGGACAAGGGGCAATGGCTTTAAACTGGAAGAGGGAAGATTTAGATTAGATATCAGGAAGAAATTCTTCACTGTGAGGGTGGTGAGGCAGCGGAACAGGTTGCCCAGAGAAGCTGTGGATGCCTCATCCCTGGAAATGTTCAAGACCAGATTGGATGAGGCTTTGAGCAACCTGCTCTAGTGGAAGGCTGGCAGAGGGGTTAGAACTGGATTATCTTTAAGGTTGCTTCCAACCAAACCATTCTATGATTAATATCCTCACAATACTATGTCTGCCAATCCCCAGCTGATAATGGAAGGAAGTGAATAGAAGCAAGAAAGACACAAACAGTTTTCTCCTCTCCTCTGTTTCCCCATTCTTTCCTGTTCTCCCCTGTCTTGAAAAGTTCTGATCCTTTTGCAGTTTTCCCATCTTGGACAGTTATGGGAGAACCTTCTAGTGAAAGAAGTCTGAAGAGGCAGCACAACAGAAGGGCACCCCCTTCAGGGAACCTCTCCAGCCAGAAGGTAAGGCAACTTCAAGGGGAAGGAAGGAGTTTTACCAGTCAAGAAATCTCCTATCAATCTTTCCACTTACCTTTCCAGCCTCCTTCAGCCCTCTGTCATGCTAGAGAGAAAGACTCACACTTTATTTCTGACAAATTTTCTTTTGAAACACTGAATAGAAGAGGGAAATACTTGGTAAACTGTCACCCATTTGTACTTGATGCTCCTTTGGCACAAATCTTCCACCCTAGTTGGTCAAAACAACAGTAATGCACAGTGCACAGACTGGCACAAAAACATGAGGAATATGCCCCTCCATTGCCATCTTCATGAATATTTTCTCTACTGTATTTAGGAAGTGGACTGTGCTAAATGTGCATTGCATTGGTATACACCTACTTACACTTACAGACTTCCACAGGTTTTTTTCTCTTTGCTCAGTCTCACCAGATAAAATGGCACTTGAACCATGTGGCCATTGCAAAGGTTGATGAGATGATCTTACTACTTTGAAGTGCTTTAATGACTGAAGACAGCAATCCTCCAATGCTTTCAAGGTAAGTATTTGCTTGTTTGCATAAAGAGAAGAGACCTTGTGACCATTTCCTAGGTTTCTGCAGTATATCTGTATATATAAATGTTGGTGCTCAGTGGACGGTCAAATCCATGCGTAAAGTAAAACGTTTTCCTAAAGAACTTGAGTCTGGTACAAATGAACAAGTTGCAGTCATCTGGAAGGGGAAAACTGCAGATCACCACTGTTAGCCTGACCTTTCCCCCATATAATTTTTCCACCCTTACTAATGTGTCTTTCAGCACAAGACAGACTGTACAAATGAAATAAAGAAAGCCCTTCTCTGCCAGTGAATACCACTATAGTATTTATGCTATGCAGGAGTTCCTGTTTCTGTACAATAAACAATTTTGTCAGTGCAATTTCACCTCTAAAAGAAGTTTGACTACCCAAAAGACAATAGGAACAAATTTCAAGAAAATAAATATATATCTCTAAATTATACCTTCTCAGCTAAAGATAGGTCACATGTAGTGTTCCCTTATTCAGTGATTCCAAATGCTCTTCCAATGTAAGAACGTTTTCTGGTGACGAAATATGAAGAGGAGATGATTTCCTCAAATTAGGAGGACGTTAACAATTAAGTGTTAATGTGAACATTGTTACAGTAAGGCAATTATAACTGTATTCCATGAAGAGCAATAGGAAATAATTACTCTTATTCTCAAGTGATAAATCTAAGAGAATGAGATTCCCAATCTTAAATTCATTAGACAGGCTGCTCTCATTTCCCAGTTTAAGAAAGAATCAGTCTTTTTTTATTGGAAAAGTATCTCCTATCTTTCATTACTGAAATGTGCATGCACCTTCACTTCTGTTTGGTAATATCAAGTAGGGAGCTAAAGACGTTTTCAGGATATCCATCTGTCTCCAGGTGCAGGTGCAATATCCTCCTCACCAACAGTGTTCACCTCTTCCAGATGCCTCGAAATGCAAAGTTCACCCAGAACCAAGGAACAGTCATGTTCATTTAGCACAAGAGATTCCTCATGCGTACGCAAGTACTTTCAAATGGATGGTTCTCTGACCCAATGTGAGGAAAAACCTTATGCAGGGACAAGTGCAAGTGAATCTCATAGCACAATCACCACTCAAAATCTGCAATACAAAGGAGCTGGCCCACAGTTGCCTGCCAACGCTTGGCTGCCAATGATGCTTACAATCTAAATCTTCCAAGAAAGCAGAAATATCACAGTCCTTCCTGTAGCTTATTAAGCTTTGATA
>NW_009624791.1:39967-66972 GCF_000690535.1 Cariama cristata | reverse complement strand
TGGGGCGGGGGGGGGGTGGAAGTGAATCTTGTTTCTGACTTTAAACAGCAAAGAAATCCCAAGTGCATTTTTGGTGCAAAACAAATCATGTAGAAAAGACTGAAATCAGGCATCATGGCAGCAACAATGCCTTTAACCACAAAACAGAGACTGAAACCCTTCGGTCCTCAGAAGCCTGCATTCGTTGCTGACTTTTAGAAGCTGTCACTCCACACTCTCCATATTAAACACAGAGGTACCGGTTGGCTGTAATAATTAGGAAAGCTTGCCAAAGAGATGTTAGCACAAGGAATGCATCAGGTGACAGAACAGTGCCTCCAAGGACTCTGGGACCTGTCAGCCTCTGTAACTATATCCTCCTGGCCTGTCACAGTAGAGTTAATTAGAAACATCTGTAGTATAGAGATCAAGCAGAGGCAGTAGCCACAGCTTATTTCCACAAGAAAGGTACAAGTCACGTGAGAGGTAAAGAGGGTAGAATCACAAACAGATACAGATCAGTTACATGAGCCTGATCAGTTATCTGAGCTATATGCACTTCTGAAATAAAACTACCTAAGTAACACAAAAGCAAGACTGATGAAAAGCCTTAACTCTAACATTGCAAACTGATTTACTGGAATCTTTACAGTAAGAACAAGTCTCCAATGACATGCAAAACACCATTCATCTGTTCAGACATTATGGCGTAAGCTGCTCCACATGTTCCTCTGAAATGCAAACTATGCTGCCTTCACCTTAGACTTTTGCTAAAGACCTCAGGACAAGCTAAAAATGTCAATTTTTTTAATCACAGTTCTTGCTGTTGCAGTTTATGGAAAGCAAATCCTTTTAACTGTGGATTCCCTCCTCCTCCCAGAATGAGATGTACTTTGGTAAGAGTCTCTGTTACAGGTGGAACGAGAATTTTTACTTCTCCCATTCCCAAAGCATAGATCTTTCAGTCTATCTGCGATAACGTGTTACAATTTGGGGCTGAATGATTGAGTATTATACACCAAACAGAATTCAAGAAATTCAAACAATAAAATAAGTTCATGGCTGGAAGAGAACTTGGCAGAGTTGTGCACATGCACAAATACAACTCAGACAACTGCATTGCTACAACTCTGTCCTCCTACATCCCTATCAGAAACCAAGAGCTTTCAATAAATTAGCACAGGATAGCTGCAGACTTTTAGGCCGATCTCTCCTCTTTCCAACCACACAGAGTGCTTCCATGCCTGGGACATCAAAACTTGTCAGAGAAAAGAAACAAAGTGAAAAAAAAGAAGAACCAATTCTGTTTAATCTGTAATATACATGATTAAAAAAACCAGGATGCAGAGTCCTCAAAGTGAGCATGAAGAATTGCATAAGCAAATCACATGACCAAAATATAACTCTGTAAACAATTTTTGGCAGGCATTTTTTGAAGCACACATTCTCTACTTAATTTTAATTTGACACGTCGCTGACCCTTGGGCCCCCAGCACATATTCCCCAAGTAAACAGTTGCAGCTGTTTATACGACTGATGCCCCTACACACCTCAGCCCTCACAAGCTGCCTGTTACCATGCAAGTGGTGGTATATGGAAACTCTTGCCCATAAATCAGTAGGTCCACACTTTGGGCATGCCTGTCCTCACTCTTAGCACAAGCAGATTTCATGGGATGCCTAGCGAGGTAAGCCAGACTCCCAGGGCATGGGCACCTCCTGCCACCTCCACTGCTGCACTGGGGTTGGCAGCAAGGTATGATGGTCAGCTGTGGGCAGGAAGACCTCAAATCATCAAAGCTACATTTGTTGAAGGTAATTTGTTAGAAATGCTAGTTTCTCTGAGGATTTTTGTGAAAAGACCACCCCCAAACTTTGAGGGGAATTCCTGTTTGATGACTGTAGCCCTCCTCCCTCTTTCTCGTGTCACTTCAGAGAATCTTCTGTTTCAAAGCTCAAGAAGTCACAGCTCTTCTCTAGTCCATTTCTACTTACTCCTCACACTGCTCTTTTTTTCTTTCAATCCCAATTTCTTCCGCCTAATCACTTAGAAATTTAAAAAATTTTGTATTACCACAGTGCCGTGGAACAATTTATAGTCATGGTACTTAAAGAACTAATTATCAGATTTTGACATGTATACACTTTTAAAAAAGATCTTTTTCTTATACATAAAAGAAATGCTGTCAGCACTTAAAAGCAATGTACAGAGCTGCACAAAATAACAGCTGGAAGTAACCACGTGGTTACTTGGTAAAGCTGGGGAGCTAATAACTCAAGACTGCAAAGATTTACCCGCTTTGGTTACTGATAACTCCAAGTGTGAAGGTTACTGAACTCTGTTGCATAGCCTGCAGCAACACAAAACTGCAGAGTGGTTGAGCAGAATGCAAAGATTATGCTTATCAGTGTTTAATTTTCATCCAAAAAATGCCATGACCCGTTTTGTATGGGTAAAATCTCACCAGTTTATTCAAATTTGGAGTGTGTGGCCCTAAAATTCCTGGCAGGAAGCTGAGAAGAACCTTAGTATTCACACACTCCTTTTATATTCTATTACATGTACAGTACGTCTTGGAAGAAATCTAATAGCCTGTGCTGAAATGGAATAACGTTCTTTTTTTCCAGATCACTTTTGCTGATCTGAAATGTTTGCATCATGTACCACTGCAGAAATACTTAAACCAACAAGGATATCACTGTGTGACTTAATAAGGTACCTAAACAAGACACTTGCTGATACACAGGCTACTTAAAATAAGGATATGCAAAAGTAGGAACAGATTTTTCAGTGGTTTGTTTTGTTGGGATCTTTTTGCACCTCCTTTCAGAAAAAGAAGTGTTCCCTATGGAAGGAAAAATCTCTTTTCTTTCATACCACCACAGACTGCTGGCTATTCCGACTGCTGGATATTCCAACTGCTTTCAAAACCAAGTCTGTGCAATTACAAAAAAAGACCTGCTCTTAATGTGTTTCTTTTTTAACAGTCATTACAAAATAGGCATATATAATGTTTTCAAAAGTTGCAAGTATAGGATGCATTCCTCAGCAAAAGAAGAATTAAAAATTTGTCAGGTGTTCAATTACACAGATTTCTAATGACAAAAAAATTATCTAGATGTAGCCACCCTGCCTAAACCTTTCCAAATCCATACTCTCCGTGTCAAGTTACGGCTGTGTCCACACAGCGTAGGCTGAGCTCCCCACAGCTTCCTAACTCAATTTAACAAGCCATCAATTAAAGGCAGATATTTAGAGGAAGCAAAACTGATTGGTTGCAGAGGGATTTCTGGACATTTTAACTGATACTCACTGAAAATACAAGAGTAGGATTTCAAACTCAGAAAAAATTGACTGCCAAAAGCACTGACAGATATGTGATGCCATGATAGAAATACTACACATTATGTCATATCTAATAACCCACTTGTCCCACATTACACAGCTGTTTTTGTTACACTGCAGTGCCAAACACAGTCCCTTCTCTCTTTCTCCTCAGTCTAAATTAACAAGAAACAAAATTAAACCAGCAGTTTTGTGGACACCACCTCTATGCAGAACACAAGTTTTACTCTAAACCGGTCACAAAGATGAGGTAAGTAACCTTCTTGAGACTGAATAAAATATTTAGTTGCTTTCCCAAACTCATTAAGAAAGGGCTTGATTCCCACAGGTTTACCCAGAATAATTAGCAGCAACAAACACTGGTAGGATTTCAGTGTGTAGGTCAGCCTATGGGATTAGTAACAAAGGTTTTGTAAATTTCAGAATATATCTACACAGATGTCTGGGGGAAAGGAGAAAAAAAAATAAAATAAGAAGACTACATAATGGATGCAGCCAGAACCATTAAGTAGTTTAGAATTTCTAAGACTCCCACAACCAATAAATTTTATGGAAAAAGTCATGAAAGTCAGATGGTAAAAAAAATATATAGCATAAAAGTTGCAAACTTCTAGACAGCTTGTAAAACGGTGGTAATGCAAGAGGGAAAAGGTAAACACGCTAACAAGAGTTCATCAGTCTTAATAAATAGGACAGGGTCACATGGGTTTACTTCTGGAACCCATAAAGGTCCCTAAGTATCTAATTATTTCTGAAAAAAAGTCTGAGGTTTTATTCCCTTTTATTCCTCAACAGACTAGCTCATTCTTCATCCGATACCATTTTAAACTGAAATAGACTCCTTTTAAGAAGCTAAGGTTTGTCCTTATTGACATGATAGAATACTATGTACCATCTGTTCTTCCAAGGGAGTATTACTAAGCAATATTAAACACTACATCCTAATGGAAGCAACACAAAATGTGTTTCTTAGGAGAAGTACGTAACAAAATCAGTCATGGCACTAGGCCATATAGTAGCTCCAGATTTCAAAGAAAATGTCGGATTAAGTTCAAGAGTTTTCACTTCTAAATTTCTACTTTACTGCAGACTACAAAAACAGTTTTCCTATTACCTTGCCAGGGGAAAGACAGGGTTATATTGTCACCTTTACAAGGAGGCAATCATCCTCCTCACTAGGCAGATTTTTAGTTCACTGGGCCTGACATAAAATCGACAAGTGTTGCTTGTTCATATTTTTGTGAACAATGATTTTATAGCGTTGCTTAGGTTGGTAACTTCAGAAATCAAAACAAATGCTACCTTTGTGACCAACAAAAACAATAATGAATAACGCATCTGTAACTGCAGGGTACATATGTAAGCAAATGCATTGTAATGGGTAATAAAAATAGCATTTTGTTCTGACTGTGGTGCTAATTAGAATCTGATTTGCCTATTTAAAAGCCGCAATTGAGCAGAACCCATCCTACCAAGACTCCCAGGATGGTTTCACTTTTTAGGAACTAATGTACTGACCTCAACAGCTGAAAAATGAAAGAGGAGGTCAGAGTAAGAGGTCTGTAAACACATCCCTGCCCTCTGTTACTTTGGCCAAATAATGATCTGCTTTTAAGTGAGGAGCTTTTTTGCTGAAGGTGCCACTGCAGAACTGGCTAGGTACCCCTGCTGCCAAACAGGGCATTAACAGGGAGCTTTAGAAAGTAGGACATGACACAGTAATTGATATTGAGAGTGTCTTTCTCTCCTCCCTTTCCCTGGTTCCTTTTTTCCCTTTCCAAACCCATTGCTTTGTTTTTTGAGCTACAAACTTATGTTCCATAGCAGCAGACTTAAGAAATTCAACCTCAAACAGCAGACGATTGCCACCTAAAGACACAACATTTGCAAAAAGATTTTCATTCACTAAAAATATAAGAAAACAAAACAACCTAGGCAGACAGACTTCTTTTCATAGGTAATAGTGTAAATATTAACAACTACCAACTTCTGCATTGGTTATATACAACAGAATGTCACGTGTGTCCCATGCAAACCAAAAATTATTATGAAACCCAGAGGAAAAATCAAATCTCCCCCATCCCTCACCTCCAGAAAGCAACTGATGAAGCCTCCGCTAAATGACGTATCCAACATGTCCTTATTATCTCAGCTATATATTCAGTGCCCCTCAGATATTACTTAAAACCTCTTGGGCTATTGTCTAAATTGAAATGTTCACTATCCTCAGTGTTTCAGTACTATTAAAAATACAACCTTAAGTCACAATGGGATTTCTTTCTCATTTTCTCTAAGCAAAACTATTCTTATACTTGTGCAGGCATCTCCAAGCACTACTCTCTAATGTTCTCATCTGACATGAAAGTTTGTGTAGGGTTCTACACGATTGTGTCCCACATACTGCTATATATATTCAAAGAAAAAAAAAATCAAAAAAGAGGAATCTATATTACTGTATTTCTGTAGAGTGGCAAAATCCTGGGCATCCTGTCCAATATCAAGAAATAGGAATACCTTCTTATAAACATGACAATACTGGACACATCTAATCAAGTGTTTAGGTATGGTGCAGAACAAAAAACCATAATTTATCAAACTAAATATAATTTATCAAGTTATACTTATCAAATTATAATTATAAATAATTACATTTATTAAAGGTACTGACTTCCTAAAGGAAAGCCATTTCAGTACACAGACAAATGTGTGTTCTAGAGAGTATCTGGAACATTTGCACTATTTGGCCTGTTATACAATTCATGTGTTAACTGACAGAGAAAGACAAAAATCCAAAGCTGCTGAAACACTTACCACAGCTAACACCTGTCGTTCCTGTTACTCCATTCAGTCAACCTCCTGCAACACACAGCCAGAGCCTGTGCAGTGTCCCCCTTTGCCTACCGCCCCCCCCAACCACCCTGATGCTGGGTGAGCTAATTAGCAACTTGTCAGCTTGCTTGTCCATAGCTTAGCATGGAGCTGGGCACAGGGCAACAACCAGAATCCCTCTGGGGCTCCTCACAACATCATTTGGGTAGTGTAGCCTCTGTGGCAGAAAATGAAGTTGGTATTTATACATGGGCATTAGAAGGGGACTCTCCTATATCAGGCTTAAGATGACAAAATGACAGCTTCAATCGTCTGGCAGGCTTTGGTCTCTCTTTGTAACCTCTTTCTTTTTGGCTGCTCTTTTTTTATATATACGTATGACATTAACAGAAAAATAAATTGAAAAGAGCACTGAGGCAGAGTATATTTCACGCACTGGTGCCAATGTTTCATATCTCATGAACCTCGGGAAAACAATTCGTCGAACTAATTAGTTTACAGTGTTTAAGCAGCTTGTTTCCCGTCTTTAATCTTCTTTATGTAATACTGCAAACAAAGTCATATTATCTTCTGATTTTTTTCCTATACAGTTTAACAAATATAATAATTTTTTTTCCTGGAGATTTCTTCATTTAGACATTAAACTACCCTACCCTCCCTTACTTTTTTTCTTATTGGGGAGAACAATATAAACTGCACTGATTCATTTGTTTTTCAAAGATCTTCAAGATTATATCTTTTCTTCTTTTTTCTTTTTTTATCTTATCCAGTTCATTTAACTTCTCATTTTTAGCTATCCCTCAGAAAGCAACACTGTTTGCCTTCATCTGAAAATAAAATGACTGCTCTTCTCCCTCATGGGTCCTAGTAATCAAAGAGTGTCCCTAGCTTACAATCTTTGTTCAACTTGTTTCAAAAAGTAGTGGAAAAGCTAATAGTAAGTAGTTAAAAATAAACCAAGCAAACCTTTAAATCTGAAACAGGTTCATCTTTTTACTTTCATCAGCAATCATTGGCTTGAATTAGAAGAAATTCTATTTTTTGGGAAGTCTATTTCCCAATTCCCTTAAAAGTGCCTTTGGTGATGTTGAGGACTGTAAGCATGTCTGGAGTTGACACAGCAGTTGACTCTCATTCTCCCTATTTCACAGTGGGGTCCAAAAACATGAGCAAATCCTTTGAAAGGCTTGACCGAGTAGGGACATAGAATGAAACCCAGAGGAGGTCAAGACATTACTGTCCCCACCCGGTCTTTCTGCCTCTTGTCATTACCATGGGACAAGCAAAGTCAGCAAAAAACAGCCAGGTGTGTACCAAGCCGCATCCGTGTCAAGGCAGCCTGAATAACTTCAATCAATGCTGAAGATGGGTTAAGTAAACTCATACTGAAAATCAGATTTTTGCAGAGAGCTAGTTAGATTTTCAAGTCAAAACATATGCTCAAGCGTATTAACGGACAGCTGGGGACAGCAGCTTTTTAAGTGACTCCAACCAGGGTCATGGGAGGATTGCCTTTTATGCCCAACATGTACAGCTAGGATTGGATTTTTTGCAACACACAGTCATAGCCACTGTCATTTTAAAGTATGGAAAGGGAGATTGTAGTAGTTTAGTACTTATGTACATGCCTTTAGTAGTTTAGTGGCATGCTCTACCAGGAACATACGTATTACTGGTATAATTCCTGTCTTCAGTATTATTTCTGGTTTTGTAAAAAAGGCTACGTGATGTAAAATGCACAAACCATCCTGGAAACTGGAAACCAACAGTCCAGCCACAAAGTGAGAGAGAGAAAAAATATTCTTTTGTACTTCTTACCAGCTTCTATCTCTAAGCAAGATGTCAGACATCTCAGTGTTTAGTTGGTAAGTGCCTAAACCTTTTCCTTGGTACCGCTCTCTCACAAGGAGGTGCCATTTGTGAGCACTGACCAAGTCCTCTGCTTGGACATTTATTTCATGTAGACTGTTGAAGTCATGCGGTCAACATTATTTTCCTTTCTGATTCTTTGCTTGCTTTAGAACTGTCTGCTCTCCCTCCATGCTTACCCACATTAAAGTTCCACGCTGTCCTTAGTTGTCAAATTCCCAGTAACTCTTAATTAGTACAGAGAAATGACACTGGAGTGGCTTCACAAGTGCAAGAACACCAGCGAGAGCTCCGTCCTGTTGAGCTCAAGGGACTTCTCCCTTCTCCCCCAAGGTTAACGCCTGTAACTCATCTGAGAGCTAGCAGCTACACAGGCTGCTTAACTGAAGATACCCGAAATCTCCCAGCTACTCGGGGATTTAGCAGTGACTGCAGACTGCTTGCATTATTTCTGAATGCCTGAAAGGTTACAGGAACAAACTTTGTAAACGAGTGAAAAGCATGAAAAATATTAATGCTATATTAACTTCCATTAACCTTCAATTTACATACTAAATCATTGGATTAAAACTTTATGGGTTGAAGTTTTGACTAAAAATTTTCTCTTTAAGAATACATGCAATCCCAGAACTGTCTAATGTTAAACATATGCAGGCTTTTCTATTCAACACAGACTATAGAAGTAAACAGGCTGGGAGGAATGAAAGATGAGAAATGAAAAAGTTGCATAAGCACATAGATCTTTAACCCTTTATTCCCCGGAAGATTTTGCAAGCTTCTTAATTGCTCTCATTTTATGGTTTAGTTTTGGACTAATTTAATGAGAACTGGAGAGGGATGAAAGATGTCTGATTGTTCCCATTTCCTTTCTCTCATTTAAAGCAAAAAGCATGTATTTTTTCAACTTACATCTAATATTTAGCAATATACAAAGTAGATCTGTTGTTACTCTTAATATAATCCATCAATGTATCCCAACATCTTCTAGAAAGTTTTAACCATTAGCTCACAAGGAAAGAGAACAGTTTTCTTCCTAGAAAAAATGGTGTTTGTGACTCATGGGAGCTGATGAAACAGGCAAAGTTTTGATGTTTGCAATACTTCTTAAGAGAATTAACTGCACAGCTAAGACTGGATAAGACCAGTTTGGCAAAAAATTTTTTTCTGGTCAGTAGGAAAATTCCTTCTGCAGCAGAAAAGGTCTCCACAGGCTCATCTTCACAGCTTGTTTTTTTCTGATTTTTCTGAACCTATTACCATGATTGACAACAGATTATGAAGTAACATATTAAATGTATTCAAGTGGATGAAATATTATTATACAATCTTTCATGTTTTGTTTTATTTGTCATCTTCATCCTGTCACATTCCTGATAAGTTGGGTTTTTATATTTAAGAGTAAATAGCTACATGATTTACTGTGGCTAGAAAACATCTATGCACATCTAGAAGAGCTCACATGTTCTTCCTTCTCTTCAGTTGAAGTCTACAAACAAGACTTCTCATTAAATGGCCATGTAACAGAAATACATTAAAGACTGTTCCTACTAAATTCAACCCCTCACCCTACCTAGTTTGTGATCAACCAAAAATACCACTCAATCGATATCTGGCTCACTTCCATGAATTTTTTTTTTTTGTTTAATCATTAGCCAAAGCCTGGTTAGATTCCATGTGTGTGAAGTCCCACTACCTTTTCTTGGAGTTTTTTTTCCTACCTTCTGGGTTTTGTGGGGTTTTTGTTGTTGGGGGTGTGTGTGGTGTGTTTGTTTGTTTGTTTTACAAAGTACAAATTGTGCTTTGTACGTCATGACTACTTGGTGTGACTGCACCTGCTATCATAGTTCAAATTATAGCATATGCACTAGACCTGGAACTCTCCGAGGCCAGAAGTAGCCACTGCTCACACCTCCTCACTTCACTGACAGTGGTCTGTTTCAAGACTGATTCAAGTAAGAATTGCTAACAGAGACCTACAAATACATATTAAGCCCACAAATTATATTCCAAAAAGAGTTGTTATTATAAAAGATGTACCCAGCCACAGCTATTGTACCTAGTCTTATCCAATGCACAAAGTTAGGAAATACAACACAAATTGAATGATGTAAACCACAATTACCGATAGACAGGATTTCAGCCTTGATTATACTTGAAAAAAACCCACCGGTTTTTTCCCTAAGCAATCCTTCACACAGCTCTGCGTTACAGATGTTGTGTTATAGCTGCTGTTTCCCAAAGGAACTCTCACTCTCTCTTCACACTCAGACATACACACACCTTTGCCTGAAAGGGCGAATGCTACAAGCTCTGCTTGCCCTTCGCTGGAGGAAATCTCCCCGCAGCACTGCAGGACTGTTGCAGTCTGTGCATCAGCAGGAGAGGCACCTGTCACCAATTTCAGCTCTGACTGGCTTCTTACACAACTCAAGTTTTTGCACAGATCAGTAAATCCCTAGTCACCAGTGGCACAGGCAACTAAATGCAACTCCTCAGGTACATTAGTAACAAAATAAAAAGATAAAAAGGGTAATTGAGAAATAATTGAGAAAGATTGCAAGGAACTGTTACTTGTCCTCTCCTGCTGCAGTTTTATCACAAAGCAACACCACTGGGGTTTGCACTCTGTGTTTACGGGCATCAGATTGTTAATTAGTAATCAAGCTGGTTCACAAGTATTAGTCAAAGGTGCCTGTTAAACACTAATAAAAATCTCACACTCATAACAGTCTTTAGCTTATTACAGTTTTACCTACAAGAAAAATAGATACTGCACACTTTCCTCAAAGTAAAAAAATGTTGCAAGATGTTTTAAAATAAACTTGTTTAATTTGAACACTTAACTTAAACTTCTTGTCTACTACTGTTTGTTATCTACCTATACAGCCTCATTGCAGCTTTTCACTTTGTATTTGAAAACTATTTGCTTTTAACCAATTGAAGAACAGCACTCCTATAGTAATGCTTGCTTCTCAAAGCTGTATTTTGATCTTTCAAAACATTATAAAATCCATCCTACCTGCATTTTCACTAACAAGCCATCTTTCCCATAAAATCCCTCTGTCAAAAAACATTACCATAAAGAAAAACTGCAAGATTTTATTTAGATGTGTACAAGTTCTCTTCAAAGCTGAGAGCCCAAAATATCATAAATTAGACTGAAGTTGTGGCTGTGGATTGTGTTTCTGGTTGAGTTTTTCATCTCTGACATTTTTCATACTACTCCAAGTAAGTGAAGGCTGCTACTCTTCCTACCTTCGTAAAAAGAAAACTGTTAGGTCATAACACCAGTGGTGGCTAATGTAGGATTTAATGCATGTACCTGTTATTTTTACCAGCTCATGTAGTAATTACTGTAGCTACAAAGATATTGTAGATCTCAGGAATAAAGGGAACCTTTATTTCTGCCTTAACAACCTATGAAATATGACTCGTAATAACCCAACATCTACTTAGATACGGATGCACTTTTAGTGTTTTCTTGTACTAAACCCTCTCTTTTTATCATTAAAAAAGTAAAATGTATTTTGTGAATCAGACTAGGTTATTGTGAACTGTTTTATCACAGCTGGCACCCTGTGAGTTGCTATTTCAGTGTATAAGTATTTGATCAGAAAAATTCTGAAGCAGTAATTCTGCAAATTTATTTCATACTATGTAGACTGTATCAGCTACAGACTTTTGTCTAGTTTTCCTCTTCTTGAGAACTTTCAAATAAGAAAAAAAAATATGTATCAGTCTATGAACACGCTGTCTCCTTGTTATTATGGATCCTTTTGATTTAAAGGAATATTCTAATCTTTCACCTTCTTTATGTCACAATATGAATTGGAAGGGTTCAGCTTGACTCCAATATTCTGTCTCTCTCTCCCTGTTTCATATGATTGAATCCAAACCATATCTCATACATATGATAGACAGCTGACAAAGAATTTCATCTTTTGAAAGTACCCAATAAGCATGTTCTGCTTAGAATAAGTTAGAACACTCACAACCCAATTTCATTTCCAAGTTACCTTTCAAATTATCCAGACCATCTCACTCAAAGACAGTCTAATGATACAGAAAAAATATTTTGGCTCAGTATGTGAGTCAGCTTTAAGGTAGCTTTGAAAAAAATACTATTTTGTCTTTTTGTATGTGTTTCAACATCTTTCAGAGAAATCCTGAATAGCACGCATACTAAGCAGGTATTTCTTCTAGAAGCCGGTCCTGTATTTAGAAGGGAAGAGGTGATCCATATACCTCAGTCATCATCATAGCAAGAAATAGCTGGGTGAATGAAAATTTAGCCATAAAAGCACTTGTGCATTTTCACTGTCAATGCACAGGTGCTTTTGACAGCAGAAACTGGCTGTGAAATAAATTTTAAAACTTTGTTACCTTCGATAAATGACAGAAAATAATTCCTGCCTGTGTTTGCAGAACTAAAGGTTGAGAGAGCAGATGCACTTAAGCAGACTGCAATACCAAAGAAGATGTGCTTTTCTTTCTAACTGCAGCTGCACTTCTTAAATAAGCACAACTTACAAAACTACGCAAAGAGGCAACACGAGAGATGAAAAATGGTAAAGAAGGAGCCACCACATGCAAAATGGTGGGTGAAAAGGGCCAGCTGGCTGGCTTACACTTATGAATCTGTATTGTCTTTCTAGAACCTAACTACTCCAACAGCCTTGCAAAAGAAAAAATATCTCAGCTCTCCAAGAGAGGTACAGAGTTCTCTAGGTGGTAAATTAATAAATTACCTAACTGCTTGTTAATTACATCCTTCCACCACTCATCATCCCAAGTATCCCTACACTATCACAAGCATCATCTCATCGTGTGAAAAATGAAGATTACATGATCATTATTTTCCAACAACAACGACAAAAAAAGCTAGGTAAGTACTCTTATTTGAAGCCATCAATGAGCAGAGAATCATAATTAATCTCTATGTAGCATTGCAATTTCTCCTCAACTACTTAAGTATCATCATAATTGCAGGTCCAAAACAGGAACCTCTTGGCTTTGCTTAATGATTCTCTCATATGCTCTTCTCCCAAGACAAGACTATGATCTGAGAGCAGAGCTGTGAACAAAATGAACTGAATACAAACGAGAGCAAGAGCAGGGTAGGTCTTAATGTCTTGCCCTGAGCAGAAAAAGGGTTAACCTCAAGCAGCTGTTCGTTGGACTGACAGAAATGAAGACAGCAATCGTGACAAGGAGCAAAGAAAGGATAGGGCCAGAGACCAAGGAAAGGCAAACACATTCCAGTCTGTATTTGCCCTCGCTTGTGATATTTGTTTGTTTACTATGGACAGAATAGTTTTGGGTTTTTAAAAAACGTTTACAGTAAAATGCTCTTTAGAATAAGCTGCTAAATGCTAATAAAACCTCTGTTTCCTGCCCCTTTCTTCTCCTTGAAGATCAACATTATCTACAGGATTCTTATCTTAAGTGAATAACCGATAAGAAAAATTAAAGGGCTCAGCAGCAGAATGTGTTAAGTAATTGGACCCCAGCTCCCATACTTCTTTGACTCTCTACTAAATCTCCTCTGTCTCTCTGCTAAACCAATCCATTCTGAACATCAATCACAGCTGAGGTTGGAAATCACTGTTGGACAAAAGAAGTAATAGCAATAAAATTAAAATAAACAAACAAAAACCTTCCCAAAAAACCCACACCACATTTGCAAGGGCATAATTTTCTCTGATTTCAACCATTGCTTCATTTCTCCATTTTAATAAATCTCTTAGATTTATTAAAACATTCTGATGCACAGTAGTTCCCCCAAAAGCCCAAATTTGCTTTGCGCCAACTCAGAGGTAAGCACCTAAAGATAACCCGTAGACAAGCATCTCTCTAGCAAGACAGCCTACTGCTATAAAAGTTGTTGTTTATCCAGAAAGATTATTACATTCACATTTACCTATCTGAGGAAATCAAATCATACTACTACTCCAGAATAATCACGGAACTATGGCTATATCATAAGAACTTCCTGTACAAAGAGCTTCAGGATAGAAATGCATTAATATTTTGGGGTTTGTTTTTCTGGTATGGCTTACACTGCTTCCAGAACAACATGAACTGAAAGACAAACGAAATTAATCTGGTTTATTCTGCAATAAGAATGTGCACTGGTGAGCCAAAACCCTGTAGTCACTCTCACAGCTGAGCCAAGAGAATGGAAAGTGCGAGTACTCCTCCTGCAAAGGCAGCTAAGTTTTCTTGAATGGCTTAAATTCAGGGGGTTTTATATCAGTAAAATTTCTTGCACAAACAAACGCTAGCAATGTCAATTGATCTTTTTCTAAATCCCATATGTCAAACTGATATGCATTCTAAATGAGAGGCTTATTGCACCACTACTATGAATCCTCCAGAACACTTCTTTTGTTAAAATTATGTATCAGCTGCTTAAGAGCCTAAAAGAAATGCAAAATGGACCAGTTATAAAACTGTTAATATTTCGCAGGATATACTACCAATTTTAGATAGGACTTTTTTAAAGCAACCCAAAGTAAGTTTCCACAACACTGAAGATTTTCCAGAGGTCCAAACCAGAGCTCCTGAAACCTACTCCATAATCCTCAGATAAAATTCTCACTGAATTTCTCTATAAAAGAATTGAGTACATCTTACCTATCCCAGCTCGTTAAATGAGGGAGAGATCTAGGGGGAAAAAAGAGAACCCCTTGGTTCATAAAAAGCTCTGTTTCGGATGATTACATTTGGAGCTTATGAGTTCTTCTCTGGTCTGCACCTGGATCAATAGTTGTAAAGTGTCTGTCCTGCATGAAGAATTCCGCAATCAAAGAAATATCTTCTTAAACGCATGAGTAAATTGAGCAGCTGCTTCTATCTTCCCTGGGTCTTGTGTACATGGAAAAATTATTCCCAAATACGACAGCCTACGAATTTGAAGTGCAATATTGTTCCAAAACAGACACCCATAGGACATAGTTACTGCAGCCTAATTTAGGAGTGGGGGTTTTTTTGTTTGTTTGGTTGGGGTTTTTTTTGGCCTGGGAGTCAGGGGGAAAGTAAAAAAAAACTTCTTCAAAAAGGCTTATACTGCAAACGTTATTCATGTCCACTTCTGAGTGCCCCCAGTGAAAATCTTTCTCAAGGAGTCTTACAGTGTTCCTTTTCTGAAGTCCAGGTCTACTCAGCTAGACCACCATAATCAAATGTTACAAGGTAAAGTAGCCCTTCCAATGGAAGATACTTCCAAATATATGCCACAAAGACAGCATATGAGACAGAAAATATAATTTCCAGTTTCATTGTCACAGAGCAGACCTAGAAAGAGTGACAATTACAATAGAAATATGGTGCTTTTTTCATGGCCTATTTTTGCCCCTCTGTTTTTCAGGTGCTCTCTTCGGAGAAGAAAAACCTTTCCATTTTTTTCTGCTGGCATATATGAATTACGCTACCACTGTAAACATCATGCATAACAGACCTAATGTTCAGGCTTCCCAGTTGCTCCACAAAAAATCTTACAACAGCCATTCCAGTTTTGTAACATTCTCTCCAGGTTACGACTTCAGCTTGCAGGCTCTTTAATAACAGTTTAATGCCTGGACCTACTTTAAATATATAATCTTACAGGTTATACTTCAGAATACCTGCTGGCTTGAAATAGTGTACAGCCAGTCCTCCTCTAAACCCCACCACAAAAATCACAAACTGTTGGTGTTAAAGAACTTTGTTTCTCACCCATGATCTACTATTCACTTACAGGGTCAAGGAGGATGTCATTAGGGAGCACTCAGCTGTATCCAGGTTAATTTATATTAAAAAGACATAGTATACCTGCAACTGGCAGTTTAAATTTAGCAAGCAAACGTAATCCTCTTTGCTTATTTTCTATCAGTACTTGTTTGTACTTCTCTCATTTGGAGGCATTTTCTCCACATGTTCACATCACCCTTGCTTTACGCCTTTGTGGCATAAAAATCCTGACATATTTTCACCCTGAAGCTGTGATCATCATCTTTTGAAACTAACAGGCACAGACAATGACAAAAAAGCCCATAAACCATAACACTCGAAGCAAATGCCTGGCAAAAGTTTTAGCCCAGATGTATGCTAAATATAGAGGTATCAACTAATTAGTACACCAGAATAAAGTACTTTTTCTGTTTTTAATTAAAGCTGCCATAACAGGGAGTTTATTTCTTCCACACTCACCCCCTCCCTGTCAGTGTAAGCCATTTTATTGTAATGCTTTATTTCAACATGGGAGAGAAGATATGAATGCCCTAAGGTGGGAGTATTACCGACACAGATGGATCAATCTTCTGAGCATGGAATGACACACAGATTACAAAGCAGGTAAACCATACAGAGTATCTGGAGAAAGCTAAATAAACAAAACCAGGTCAGTGACTCAGTTCTGTGGTGCTCTACAGCCATGGTAGAGAAATTTGCCTGGTGAAATCGTACCGATCAATAGCTCCAAGGCAGCTGTGACTTGGCTCTGTGACAGTCTATTGACTAGAGCCTTTTTTCTTTTTTCTTCTTAATCCAAATGCCATACTTTTGCAGCCTGACCCACGCTGCAAGGTCCCTTCAGCAGATGTTGACATTATCTCCTCCTGATTGTAACAGCTCATCATAAACAAGTAGTCTGCTTTTTGAGCTTTGTTTTGGTTGAGTTCTTTGAAAAAAGGCCACATAGGGGAACAGAGGGGGGGAAAGAGAGATTATCATTTATAACTTGGTACAGAATGCATGCTGGCACTTCTATCGTGTTTCCATTATGATAAAAAAAGCAGGATGTCATTAATCTGTATCTTCCTACCTGACCAAGTGTCATTATGTTCAATTGTATGTTGCCATTTCATTCCACAGACCACCTTAAGAAATGTCCAAAAACAATGGGTTTGTGCTGCTGTTGTCTAGTTACATTTTTGAAAGTATCTCTCTTTCGTATCATACTGCCAGGCATAAAAGCTGAACTCAAATATGCTAGACTTTCACCCATGCTTAAGGTCAATGATACATGCAATGTTTGTTTACTGTTTTACACTGTGTTGAACAGCCAAGAATTTGAGAAGCAGTCCTGTGCTACAGCCATGATCTTTAAATATGTGAAGGTAAGGGTCACGCTGCACCATGTAACCTTGACAGTACCATATCAGAAATGAAGATTGAACTGTTCCTCATGCATCACCAAACCAGACACAGCAGAAGAACAGTGCTACTGAAACTCTCTCATGAACAGCCAGCTGCCATGACCTGGAAAAAAAACGTTCCTTTTGATGCAGCTAAGAGACTTTTCAAGCATGGCCTGGTGCACAAATTTATTCAGATGCTTTTATGATTTAGGCTACTGTCTATGGAAACCTTCAAGGAAGCTACTGAGCACTATTTCATCAGGATCATTAGCTAGAACTGACCTGAAATGCCACAGTTAAATCTACAAAGAGATCAAGACCAGCTCCATCCAAAAGTTAGATTGATTTTTTATGTTACCATCAATGATGCCAGAGTGAGATTAGTGGGGAAATACAAACCCATCCAACAGCCACACCTACAAATGCCTTTTTTTGGAGTCAGCGAGCAGGTGTACTGTCAAAGTCTAGTACTGAAAATGAGTAAGACAAAAAGCTCTATTACAGAGATTTTTATTACTTCTGTATTTGCTTGAGGTACAACCCAATAGGAAAGGCCCATGATCTAGCAAATTGGCCACTAGATTCAGTGTAGTCATCCATCTCCAAATCCTAGTTTGGTCAGTGACATGCTCCATGACTCTGGATAACATCCTGCTTTATACCTCTATTGGCTCCCCTTTCTCTTGTGCTCCTTCTGCACTCTGCCCATCCTTCACTTCAAAGCAGCACGCTCGCCACAAATGAATCCAGTCTGTGATTCTAAAGGGTATCGTTACACAACTAATTCCTATAATTTGTAGAAATAGTTGAAGTTTGACATTTGTTTTTGCAATCACTGGCTGCCATAACTAAATGTAAGATTTGACTTCATTTAGAAAAAATGGAAAAGCTACCAAAGAATCAGCTCCAACCCACACATTTAACTCGTCTCACATCTTTTGTGCGCTCTATACTGTTGTACAGTTTCTGCATGGAATTACACCTTGTACTGTGGTGCTGAGTCAGAAATTGTGCTCATTTACTGGACCAGTGCAATCATCACTGAACATTAAATCTTGCATATGTTAAATTCCAGCATTAGAAAGAGAACTGTCTCAGGCTATTTAGAAACTTCAAGTGCTTTCACTTCTTATTCCACTTCAAGAAGGGAAAATACTCAATGTGGAACTACTGATAGGTGATACTGAATACCAATCAGCAATCTTAACTCCTTAGCCACCCATTTTATATTAAATACACAGTCATAACATTTTGTCATAAAACTAAATCAAATACACATTCATTAAATTGTTAATTCAGGATTCCAGGAATTTCTGGTAGCAGCATAAGATTTACTGATTCACTACTTTCCTTTTCCTTGAACCAGGATACATGGATTTTAAATGTATGCAGTGGGCATGATAAAGGAAGATTTTGATGGATGTACAATTTCTTTCTGGTATCTTTCCCTGTCTTTCCTGGTTCACAAAAGCTGAGAGCTAATGGAAGTGCCCAGATTGTATGGCTCATCAACAGAAACTGTAGATCAAGCTGAGCCTCCAGAGCATACCCTGTTATCAGAGCAAGATTAACACTATATGGACTGGTAAATTCTCCTTCCACCCTTGCTGACTCAGAAAGGAGATTTGAATGAAGCTGCTAACTCTAATGAGCAGCACACTGCTGGTTGTCTGAAGTGAGCTATACCACACTTACAATCAAAGTGTAAACCAGTCATTTCACTTCACTGATCTTGTTCAGGCTTCCCAGAGTTCAACAGACAACTCATTATCCAGTCCATCACACTGCCTGTCTACCTCTCTCCTCCAATTGTTTCAAGATACAGGATGAAGCAACTCATGCTATCTTATACAACCTGTTTTCCGAGTCACACTGCAAAAGAAAGCTGCGGCTCACAGTGGACTGAAGGGAAAAAACTCCAAAACACAACAAAAAAACCCACACCAACAGCGGACTTAACTCACAGCACCTTTAACAATGCTATCATCAGCAAAAAGCCGTTACAAATTCTCCAGCACATCAAGGATGGACTTCCTAAACATGATCTCCTAAAATGGTATATTTCATCTGGCATCTTTTTCATTCGAAGTAAATTAACTAGCAGGAACCTCAGTAGTGGAAATGGAATCAAAATAACCTAACCCTGACATTTTTGGCTTTACTCATTTTATTACCAATAGCAGCTGTATCCTGTTATTTGTGATTGGAGTCTTTTGACAGGCCACTGCTTTAAAGCACACACATGGTCATGCACAAGCTGGGGAACAGCACAGAAGAATCAGGCCTTTTCTTCTGTTCCCATACAAAACTGTGCCTTCAGAATTCCCCTCCATCAAACCCCAACAGAAAGGCTTGATGAATGGGCCCTGAGAGAGCACTTCTCCTTGCCTTTGGCTGCAGTGGCTTGCAGGCATATGACACTCCATCAATACCGAGCTCTGGCAGCTTGAAAGGCGGGAAGGACGTTCAGTGATAGCAGGCATCTGCTTACTAACAGCACTGGTGCTCCACTCCTTTTCCCATTCATTGCCTGCAGGAACAACTCCATTGAGAGACTCACCAACAACAGATGGTCCCAGGCTAAGGTGTAATCAGGAGCAGCTTGCTAAATTTGCCCCAAACAAACAGAATTACAGGCTTTTGCTGAATCTAAACTGAATTGGGAACTAGGGTGGTACAGAGAGTGTTAACAGGAGAACATCCTGAAATGACGATCTAAAGCTGTCAGCGAAAATCAGCTCTGCCCTGAAGTTGCATATTTATACTCATGCTGCTTATTGTCCCAGCTTATACAATAGATGCTTATTTTGAGAGAATTTTTAGCTGCATCCTAATTAAGTCATTTACCTCCTACAGGCCTCTTTTCCCCTCAGGATATACTCTGCTAAAAATGTTTTAATGCAAAATCTACACTTTCATCACCTTCAGCTTGTGAGTATTTCAATATGTCGACTTTTTACTCCATTAAGAAAATAAAAAGCCTTTACCAAGACAGAAAACTATGTTATAACATAGGATTGGATGTGTATACGCCTTGAAAGCATCATTACCTTGAAGTTATTTGCTGTTTTGTTGAATGCAACATTTAAGTTTGGAATCATGCCCTATTACAATTTACTAATAGCAATTCCAAGCAGAAGCAAAGGGGAAAAAAAAAGATTAATTTCAAATGCAAGTTCTGTATCAAGATTCAATATCTGAATTTACATTCACTGTGCAGAAAACAAATGTTTTCTTTTTAAAGAAAAGTTCATACAACATCACCTTATTGAACAACATATCTTATTGCTAGAAGATGTTAAGATCTATCTAATGACAAAAGTAAGATTTTAAATATGCTAACTTCTTGTAGTCACACTGTATACAAAAAGATTTAATAAAAATCACAGCCTTATCTGCCTCAAGAGAATCCTTTAGAAAATTGTACCAGAGAAAATCAGCTCTCTTCTATAGACTGGCACACACATGTAAAATAATACCTAGCGTGCAAGTAGGCTGCACTAGTATAACTGCAGATTTAACCTCACCAATGGACTTCATACTGCAATTGTATGCAATATAATGTGCATTAGTGTGTCAGTGGCTGGACAAATTTCATTTGTAGCAAAACTGACCACCGCCTTATGTATTAATTTGATCACTTGAAGGACAAATTGTCCAGGTGACAAAAACCATGGAATACCAAAGTCATGAGTGTCATTGCTGAAGATGACATGCCAGTGCTGCTCTGTGTTTAAAAACTACAAATATGAAACATAGCATTCCTCCATTTTATGTCATCTCACTGCCTTCAGACAGCAAAATCTGACTTAACAGTGAAAGCATAATAAAAGCTAGTATCTTCAAACTAGCTTTGAAATAATTAAGTTTACCTTGTAAAATTTAGGTCTTTTACACAACTGATGAAAACAGCTTCCTGAGAATGTAGTTTTTCAGCAACACAAGGCTTTCAGTACTGTTGTTAAACTAAAGGAATCCCTAAACGTCTGTCTTGGGGCAGTGTACTGCCCCCTAATTGTACAAAAGCAATTGCTTTTGGGGCTATGAGGTGGACCCTGATACCTGAAGTGATTTGGTCACAGTAAGTGGCCCATAGTAGATTTATTTTTGATCTTGATCAATCCCTTGATCCATTTCATAGTGCGCAAGCTGTCAGCACAACTGAGAATGACAAATGCTAAACTACAAGGAGCTCTCAGTAGTCAGCCAAGGAGTAAGAAACTAGACCGAAAACCAGCTGATCTGCCAAAACTCTTCACATCATGGAGTTATGGCTTAGAAAAGAACTTTTGGGGCTGGGTCGTACAATATCAGCCTTGAAGTTCACATCACCATTTGTGCAGTCACCTGCTTAATCCCTTTTAACAACTGAACGCCTGCCATCAAGAGCTCCTTCACAGTTACCATTTCTGCCATGTAAAACTTTAGGTCAGAGCTTACTGCCCTTATGGACCAGAAACACTCCTTCTGCGTAATTACAATCTACTACATCTAGTTGGCACACATACTTGCACTGCAAATGACTACAACTATGGATTTTTTTTTTTAAAAAAAAGGTAACCTACAGAGATGATTTTTAATCCTTGCCAAGATCACAGCTACATTCTTCTTCAGTTTAGATATATAATAAATATTAGCTTTGATCTAAGTATTTGTCAATATTCAAAATATTTTAAAAATCAAATCAGAAGAGGCACCTAGTGTGAGACTTCTTTTTATCTCCTAGGTGGTTTTTTTTGTAAGTAACTATAGATATGTACCCTCCAAAAAACAGTCAAGATCTAAGTGCTATGATTTAGCTGAAAACGAACGTTTATCAGTTTATAATGGAAAGTCTGGCAACAGATAAAGTACTGTGACAGAAAAGGTGAGCTGCATGCCAAATCCCTCACACAGCCTGTGGTCCTTCATGAATACCAGAGGCACACCCGATACCTCCTACTGAGCTATGGAAAAGGAGATGCTCCCAGGAGCAGTCTCCAGATGGGCAACAACTACCATCTCCAGTCACCTCCGCAGCTTTACCAAGGGCTAAAGCTGGGTTACCCTGGCTTGGAAGACACACTTGAACCGTTCACGAGGTGCAGACTAGTTGTCCACTACATATAACACACGGCCAAATGCTATTGCAGCTTTGGGTAATACAAGCCTCTGCATAAAAGGAAAAATTTCTCTATTCATTTCATTAAAATTATGAAGAGCTGCCATGATGCTAATAGCCAGTGACAAAGACAGCCCAAGTGAGTGAAGAGGAACCAGAAAAGATAGTGTAAGAATGCTACAGTAATGCTTTTCAATATAGAATAGATATATTCCAGAATAATAGAAAATAAGGCTGAGAAGTACATTTTCCCTAAGAGATACCCATTTCAGGTTTGTAACTATATTCCTTGCTGTATAAACTTTTCTACATTTATCACATGTACTTTGTAACTAGTATTAATGTTCCGGTTTTAGAGCAAAATTCATTTTGAATGAAGATAGCTGGTGAATACTTACACTTGGAGAAGACTCTGCAAGCTGATGTCAGCCTCCGTAGCGCCAGCATTATAATATAAATTTAATGGAGCAGAGTAAAAAGACCAAGCTATAAGTCTTACCACTTACTTGGAAAAAAAGGTAATAAAGTAATAACCTCACGACTGCATAGAGCAGTCTGAGAGGTATTGTCTGTAAATTGCAGATCATGTACTAAATCCACGTAAGGAATGTGTAATTTGTAAATGCAAAACCTTCCATCCATCTATCTGATTACAAAACCTAGATTATAAACCTGTTTCACAAATGAGTCTTAGTGGATTTTTCTGTAACTTGTGCAGTTTTTCCTGTTCCTAAGTCAAAAACGGAAATTAAAGTGTCCTTTGTGGTATTTACTAAATTTGGCATTGAACAATTTTCTCTCTTTTAACTTTGTAAACCCGTACGGTTAGCAAGCCTATGTAACCATTAGCAATAGTTTTTAGTCTTTGACTAAAGTGTGTGCCAATATATAGAAGCCAGAAAAATTGCACAAAGTGACTTATTTAAAAGTGTTCTATTTGAGAAAGTTACTAAAGCAGGCCTCTTCTCCAGGAAATATGTCTTGGCTTCGTAGACTTGGATGAGGGGACTCCTCAACTTGAGGTGCTCTGCTATGCTGCTGATCATAGAAAATCTGCCCATCTGAAGTAAAAGAATCATCACCAGCACGTTATTGAATTCCTGGTAGGTGGATCTGCCAGAAAGCCATGCAGCCTCTGGCAAGTTAAAATGGATATTTCCAGTGTTAAAGGTGCAGAGGTTTCCCTTTGCCCATTCTTAAGTCTCTGATAGCTGGTATTTAGGAAGATAAGGAATTGCCTAATGAGACCCCAATCTTTGTTTCTTTAGTTGTGGGATCAGTGAGGAGATTTTCAGCAATGTTGATCTCTCCTTGTTTGCATTCCCTGAGGTCTCACATGTAACTGGATCCACAAAACCACATGCAGGAGCACAGCAGAGGTCCTTCTTTCTATATCACTCCCTCCTGCTGTCTCTCCGCGGTCCCCCAGCTTGGCCCTCTTCTTTTGCACGCCACGAAACCAGGCTGCTTCATAAAAACGCAGTGCATGAAGTGCCTCTGCGAGGCCTGAGAGACCACCTCTGGCACTGGCCATGTCAGCGGTGCCTTGCAGAGTAGGCAAGGGGAGGCTGCCGGGTGGGAGGGGATGTCCTCCTTGGAGCCCTCTGTCGAGAGAGGGCTTCCCTCCATGGCCACCTTGCTTCTGCTGAGGCTCTGAAGGCTCCTAGCCATCAGAGCACTGCGCAGCGGCCATCTTGCTTCAGCACGCTTCCAGCTTCACACAGGACGCCTCAAGCAGAGGTTTTACTTTTTTTTCTTTATTATCCTGACATCAATGTAAAATAAAGGTAATTTAGGTTCGGGTTATACGCGATATAAAAACAGAAGGAGGAAGCTGGCAGCAGCAGCCTGACTTCAGGCTTCAGAAAGTCTGTGAGAGCCTGCCAAAACATAATGTTAGCTAAAAGTATTAACACATCTGAGACACACCCGGATTCCTAAAAACAAAACCAAAACAAAACCGAAAATGCTCTCTTATCATTGCCACTGTCTCCACCTCCTGGTGGGGAGAAAAGCAGAGCCTATGCACAGGTTTTGGCTGAGAATCTAGGAGACCAGTAACTACTTTGCCAGATGAAACTATGTATGACAAGTTCAGCCTGCAGCAAGTTTGTGCAGCCAAGTTATAAATCCCTCAAATAGGGTCTCGTAATGAAAATGTGAATGCTGTCTTAATAACGGCACCTTGACCTGACAGAAATTTGGCCTCCATTCCTCTGCCAAGGCAGCCTTGAGACACACAAACGAGCAGACCCTCCCCCACCTCGGACGTGAGGGGAGGGAGGAGGGGGTTGACGGATGGTTTTGTGGGCAAAAGAGAGAGGGATGAGGAATAAACTGCAAATTGATCTCTGCAGCAGGATAAAAGCAGGATGTTGCAAGGTAGACCTAGGTCAGTGTCACACAGGTGCAAGCCTTGGAATTAGTTTCCTGAACATCTGCAGCAAATATAAAAAACAACTGCCAGTACCAAGGAGGGGGGAAAAAACAACACATCTCACATCTCACGGAGCAAACCAACCAACAAAACAACACAAAAGCCAAAAAAAAGAAAAGTTTTTTCTGTGACCATCGCATTCAATGGCCACTCTGTTCCCAATTTCCTGGTTTAAGCTGTGTGTTTTGCCACATTATTAAAGAAAATAACAATCCTGCTTTCCTTGAAACTGTTTGGAAACATCCCCCTGTTGAGACCTGAACAGAGCCAGTCTTCCAGACTTAAGGAAAGGGGGACCATTGCACAGGGCTTCTGGCGTCCCCCTCCCCAGCCCCCGCGCCAAGCACTTCAGACTAAATACAAATTGTAGCCTCCTCAGAATCCACAAAGATCCATCTTAACAAAATGCCCAAGTACGTGATGGGCAAGGAGTCATTTGTGTGTTTTTCTTTGCCTGTGAGAACGTCTGGGAGAAGAAGAAAAGGTTACTGTTTTGCCCATAATTATTTCTCCTCCCTCTTTCATCCTCCCTATTCCCAGGGTAAGCAGGCGAAACAGCATACCAGCACCCCAAACTGAATTCATTTACAAAGCTTTAATTTTTCACTTAGCTGCGTACAAAGCAAAGGTACTGAGGAATGACCGTTCACATGTGAAGAGCTAAATCAATTTGCCCAAGAACGTGAGTGTCTTCACTGCCTACAGAAATAACCCAAACAAGACAGATTTTCTTACCTTGTCAGGAAAAGAAACTGCTTGCTCAAAAAAATGAAACCAAAAAAGTACATGTCCTAAAAATTCTTGAAAATTGTTTATTGAACCTGATGTTTTCCACAGGAATGACTGATTTTTAATGGTCAGTTAAACTACTTGGGCTTAAAAATTTGACTTTTTATTACTTTTCCCGTCATATGGCTGTTACTGCCTACCTTAACTATCTGTGGTAAATGAAAAAAATTACCTGCACTAGGAACATCACAAAATCCATGAATAAGTATTTATTAAAACTACATATTTTTTTAAAAAAAACACCTCTCAAAAGGCTCTATTCTGACAAAAGGAAAGGATTCCCACAAAAGCACCCTTTCAAAACACAAACCTGGCTTAGCTTTCCAACAGAAGCTCATAGAAAAACACGTACATTACTTACTGTAAAACAATAAAAAGGATGAAAGAAGGAAGTACTAGGAATAAAATAACTATATTGTGGGAGGAGACCGAGAAGAAGAGTTATTTGAATTACCTAGTGGTTTGGGGAGCTGGTATCTTTTCTCCCTCAAGATAAAATCATGGGCACTAAACAACTTGGAATAGCTCAGAGCTGCCCCTGAACACGAGCCTCTTCATGAGGAGTTCAGAAAATGTCAGGAAAAGAGCGTAAAAAATTACAAATCCTGCTACATTTATCTCTTGATGGAGCATCTCAAAGATGCAGCAAGGGCTACTGTTTTACTACAGGCACATCTCCTCCACAAACAATAGCATAGTTTGAAGGGTCCATCCCTCCAGCTTGGTGTAAGTCTCCTCCCCACCGCCTGCCTGACCACAGCCTGGAACTACAGCACCCCTAAAGTGCATAGAAAGTTCTTCAAACAGCTCTTCCTATGGCAGCTGTAAACTTGTACACACATGCAAAAATACCTGTGCTGGAGGCAGCCACAGGTAACACACTAGCTAATTTGATGGACACCACAACATATCTGCCCAATTTTGACAAGGAGCAGAGAGTCCTTTTTCACTCTCCTTTCACCTTCCTTTTTGAAATCAACTAAAATTAAAATGAGAAGGTGGCAGCATAGGCCTTCCTGATGCTATAAGAAATCCAGCACTGCTAACATACTGCAATGAACGGGTTTTCTGTCTCCTCTGCAACTGACAATGTGACACTGGTACTACTGGTGGCAAAGTACCATACAAAGAAATATGCAATAGCTCAAACAGTGCAGTATGTCTGAGCATGCCAGATCAGGTGGACAAGTATCTCTTCCTTTCTGCAGCCAGAGCTGGCTCAGACATCTTACTGTATCACCTACGCCAAATGAACAAGGAAGAGGGAAGGTCGCTTTGGAAAGAGAGGCAACAGAAGGATCACTTCTTCACACAAGCCTTGCCCTGTTGTGTTTCTAACTTCCCAGTTTTATCCCTTCTAACATCCTGTCTTGCATAAAAGACATTTATTTAATAACAGTAACAGAGCTGTGGAAGAAGGCTTTGTACTTCCAGTCTGGAGTAAGGGTAGAAGCGAAGACCGGAGATGGTGGGGGACTTTTGCATCCTACCTCTTAGTAAATGAAGCCATGGGATACTTCATGCTGAATTCAAGCCT
>NW_009624791.1:0-39894 GCF_000690535.1 Cariama cristata | reverse complement strand
TTGGGGGGGGGGGGGAGAAGGGGACTAGATGGGTGCTTTTATTTAATAAAATGTAAGTAACCAGAATGCAAAAAATGTGTACAATCTGGATAAAGGACTTTTTAATGAAGGCACCACAAATGACATTTTCCCTCTATTTCAGAATGCTGCGAATAGCAAATTAGCATACCTCAGAGTGGAATTTCTGCTACAGGAGAGATGAAAGGTTAACTGTCTAAAGAGTAAAGAATATGTTTGACATCATCTATTTAGAAAAGAAAGAGTCTCCTAATAAAAGCAGAGGCCCCACTTGATGCTCCTAATTCTCCTTCAGTGTTTGCATACACTTTCAAATAATTAGAGAAACCCACTCCAAAAAGCCTGACTGAAAAATAAAAAAACCCCACACTGCAGACCTCAATGCCTTGTTTGCTGGGCTTGTTAGAGGGCTCTGGAGGTCACAGTGATTGACAAGCCTTTGGTGCCTGTAGGAGGGCTGCTAATGCATACCCATAGCTTGAGAGGCAAGCTCTGAGTACTGACCATGCCTAATAAGCAAAGGGCAGCCAGTAGGTTGAACAATGGAGCAAGCAAACCTTCATGAACTAAAGGTGGCTGAAAGATTGCAAATTACATTCTCCATCAATTAGTACCAATTAGAAAGCACGAAGGTGTGGTATATCATGCAAATAAAGATCTCCCCCCAAGTCCAAGGCATTTTTATAAAGCTACCTTTGTTGCCACTTCTTAGCATGCACCTTACTGCTGCACACACACGCCTGGGCTTCCATGCGGGAATTTGCTGTACGTGTTATGAGAGCAGTAAAGTTGTTTAGAAAAGCAATGTGGTCCAGCGCACACAGGCTTGAGTTTCTACATCCTACCATAATCTAAGTGCTAAGACTAGGGTTTCATAAGGTGAGGTAGAGACAGGAAACCACAGCCTCAAGCCAGACAAGGCTCCTTCCAAACAGATCTCACTCCAAGCGCTCACTGCAGCCCTGCACAAACGCTGCCCAGAGCATCGCCAGACAGCCAGCAGCTCCCTGTTCAGTCCCTCATCTTTACTCAGGCAGCATGAAGAAAATACCACCAAGTCTTGTGGAGTTCATGCGTTTGTTCTATGTGTGGTTAAAAACAGCAAACTGCTTCCACAGGCATGCTTATAATGGTGGTTTACGATGTGACTCCACGGATTTGTCCTCCTGTGTATGTGCTTGTCTACTTCTGCAGCTGTTTTAACTTTTCCTTGCTGTTTTGAAGGCATGGTGTAACTCATTAGGTTATGCCTCAAGTTGCATCTCATTTCAGCTAGCATTTTAAAGACAGCTGTATCTGTTTAGCAAAGGAAAAACAGCCCTATTCAGTGTTTAAATGTATACCTTCAACAAACAGAACTACTGACCAATAATATTGACTATGCTTTTCAAGCTTTACTGAACCTCTACATAGGCTAGAGGAATAATAATAATATAAATGTGATTAAACTTTCAACAACAGTAGGTGGCAAGAAAAAAAGAATCAGTGTTATTTTATTTTACTGAAGTCACCTTAGGCACCACACTTGTAATAAGAATACTACTTTGATCTTGGCACTTTTCACTAGTAAAACTCAATAGTATTTTACAGAGGAAGTCAGCATTGCTGTTTACATATAGGGTACCATTACTGCACAAAGAACTACCATTCCTTTCTTCTCTCATGCACTTTTTCAAGTGCTATTGTGACAAACTGAAAAAAAAAAAATCTAGTAAAAATCATGCAGCCCTGGCACAGTTATCTTTCAAGACCTGCTGGGCCTTCATCTTTTTTCCATTCACCAACAGCTGGCCTTTTCTGTCCAGAAGGGATCTGGGGCTTGGTCCAGTAGTGGACACAATGGGAGCACCACTGTTGTGTGACTGAGCTCAGTGGGTAGGGCTGGGCTCTTCATCTATTTCATTTCACCTATTGTTGTGAAAGCCTAGTGTGCAGTTCAAATGCAATATGGAAACAAGACAGAGACGAGTGCAGCAACAAAATTCCACGGAAAAAATAACACATTCAACACTACAAGAAAACTGATGCCAGAACCAGCAAAGTCTATTCTTTTTTATAGTTTTTTTAAAAAAAGATATTGTGAGAAACCTTGGCCAGTTAATTATTTTTGGCAAAACACAGTCATTCCTGGAAAGCATGAAACACAAAAAAATAATAAAATATAGGTGTACCTCTTAAAAGTGAAATTAGAATCTGAAATAAGTGCCACAGTTATTTCACAGACTTGCTGAAAATGCTTGGGGTTAAAGAAAAATAGGGTCTTGCTTAAACAGCTTCATTTGAGTATTTTCTTTGAAAGCAAAAACAAACAAAAAAAGGCCATGCACACATTTGACAAGCATTTTAATATTTCAACAGCTCTGGAACTGAAACCAAATGATACCAGGGTAAGGACTGGCTTTCTGCTTTGAACTGTAAATACTGCTCAGCTTGTGTCATGTGTGATAAAGTGAGTGCAACTGTGACAAAGCACAGTGACTCACTTTCCCACTCTCTCCAAATTTCTCATTCGTAGCTTGGTTTTTCCTACTTGGAAAGAAAGAGGGGCCTTCCATTCGTTTCCAACAGGGGCACAGAAGTATTTCAGGAGGTAGAGAGACAGGATGTCACCAGGACGACACAAGTAAGCAGAAAAGACAGATACAAAGAACAGACTTCTTCAGTGGCATGTTTGTCAGATGTTTCATAAATCACAGTGTCACTGTATTACAACAATAACCACTCTCTTGTAACATACTCTGGGTTATCCCTCTTTGTATGGGTTAGTTGATACAGTTTGCAAATACCACAGCTGGCTTGTCACTGACTACTATAAATGGAATAAACCAAGAGATTGTTCCTCAGTTCTTGATAGTGCTCTGTTACAGACAGCTTTCACAGACACAGACCACATCAGGTATTGCCAGCTCTGATTACTAGGTTCAAGATAATGGCTCAAATGACAAGACCCTCAAGAGGGTACAAAGGCCTGTTTCGTCAGCGTGCTCCACATCATGGTAACTGTTGTGGACTTGCTCTCCTGTGCTACCATAAGCACTCCCAACAAGGTTGCCACCTAAGTCTGTTCATTTTCAAGTGTTTTAAATCACATTTTTTTTCTACCTAATTTCTTCCAATCTAATCTAGTTTGAGAGTGATAAAGGATGGGTGGCATCTTTGTGATACTTCTGAAAATTGACTTTTATTCCAGTTCCATAACATGAGTAATGATCAGCTGCCACAGGCTATTTCTACAGTTAAACATAGTGCTTTAAAGTTTGTAAGTAGGGCCCTGGTTTACCCTCCTCCAAAATCTCTAGCCCACACCATAGCACACACTTCAAAATATTTAACTCTATTTAACTGGTAAACCAGTTAGAAAATGGCAGTCTAGAAGGAAAACTTACCTAAACAAATTGAGGCAGCGCAGAAGAAGAAATAAGGTAAAAAAAGAAACTGTCTCCAAAATTCTTCCCATATTGCAGCAACATGATACAGCTACTTTGGGGCAAGTTTATGAAAAAAGGGCTTTCACCCATTTCTGCAAATTGCATTTTCTAGTCTATTTTTTATTTCCACTACACTTCTGTTGTTCTCCAAGTCCTGCTTGTTTATTTATTCACATGCACACATACACGGTGGTCATGTCCATGCAGTAAATTGGATTTACCATTCATTTCTGGGTACTTCAGTTTTGGCCTGCCCACTAATCCCAGCCTTGTATTAAATTTCAAGTCTTTGATTAGCTTCAAACTACCAGAGAAATTTGTCTTAATTTCCAAATAAAAAAAAAAAAAAATCCATTCCAAATTACTCTAGTGTTGAGCCCAGCATAATTTTGTCCTGCAAAAGTGACAGATTTAAAGGCCTGATTTCTTGTAACCCTTCATAGCTAGAAATATCTATGGCATGGGAAAAACATCGCTTTCTAATCCCTGCATAGTGTAAAGATAAGGGCCCTTCCCCCCCACCCCGCCCAACACAGAGAACCCATTTTAGATTTTTTATTTTTTTATTTTCAGTTATCACAAATCGAATTATGGTAAGCTCATGAGAAGCCATGAAAACCTCTAAATTATGTAGAATTTCTTTCATGTAACTAAAAGCTACATGACTTTGTCCATTATCTGAAGCTTCCGCATGGCCACAAGATTATTTAATTCTGGTAGCAGTGTGGCTGGCAGACATGACAAAAATATTTACACAACATATGTATACTTAAGCATACCTGTTTAAAATTAAATAAACAGAGATACATTGAAGGACAAATGAGGCAGTCAAACTGAATTAGATATTAATGTTTCCCATTCTTCTGACATTACAAAATGACTCCTGCCTTAATGTACAAAATGTATTCAAGTATTGGTTTATCCTATTTCTACACTTACTAACATTTGCACATGTATTTTATCAGGTATTTAAAGCAGGTGGACCAGCTGAAGTAGAATACAAACATATAATCTATGAAGATGACTTATCAGTGCTCTTCTGAAAAATAAAGACTGCAAAGCCACATAATCCGTTACAGTAATCTGTTCACATCACTTAACAGATATTGGTCTGAGAACCTAAAAATAACAGCAACTGACAAACAGCCTGTCATCCTTTTCAAACTGAACAAATACTCTTAACACAACAGGATATATACACATGTATTTTTGGGGAATGTGTTAAATGTCTAAATTAACTCTGAAATAGCTCTACTCTTGTGTGATGCACTTCCATTGAGCATCTTTTTGTAAAACTCTGACAGTCCTTCCTTTTCTTAGTCCCTTTGGCTAACTTATGTACTAACATGCTTAATATTAACTCCTGTATTGCCATTACCCAAGCATATGCCCTCAGAGGATGCCATCCATTTTGCAAACAAAATGCTAAAGCCAGGTCAACTCTTCACAAATGCAACATTGTGGGTTTTTAACTTCTACAATTGGAAATAAAAAATTACTTTCTATGCATGGGGGTGCAAAGGCAAGAAAGCTTGATTTTTTAAAATTTTTCTGCAGTTTGAAATTTAAATTTTTTGAGCTATAGTCATCCTATCACAACCAAGGGAGTGACAGGGAAAGTCTCCCTGAACGGGCCAATGCCAGCATGTCTGGTTTTGGCAAGGTAGAGGATGTGATTTACATCAGCTCAGCTACTACATTTCTGAGATTACAACGTAGAGTCAAAAGGAAGATGCATGACTTTCCCTTTTTCATTAGTATCAAGCCATCAGAAGTTTTGATCCATCACTTAAATCTGCATGCCACATAGAGAACTCTGCAATGAAGAAATCTCCTCCAAGTCCAAACCGGGATGCAACATTAAAAAAAAACGTGGAAGTGCTCACACCTATATGTGTGAATGTAAAACATACACCATGGATTATGTCACTGGAAGCTGCATGTCCTTGTTTTTAAAGATGAGCGAAGGAAATCTCAGTAGTGTATCTGCAGACCAGGCTTTCTGCAAGGATCGATGTTTCCAGAGAAGCATGAAAGTAGACCACAGGCCAGAACACATCGTATTTTCTCAGCAAGGCTCTATCACTAACAAAGAAGGTGAAGCTTATCATGCTCAGTGCCCACATTCTACAAGCTAGCTGTAATGCTCAAAGGGCTTAAGTGCCCTTATCTGCCAACCCCCTGCTTCATTTCTTCATTGAAATAAATCCTTTTGTATCAACAAACAAGACTTGCTACTTAGCCTGTATGCAGATGAGGACGGACAGAACTGCTAGCAAAATACAATCCAGACAGGTAGCATGAACTGTTTAGGGATTACAGACAAAATTAACTAAATGGATCTCCTTGTGGCCCCCCTTCCCCCACTAAACTCTTTGACTCTTCTTACTATAACAGAGTAATTCCAATGCACAGTGATTTAAAGCTACAGCTTTCTACATAATTTTGGCGACTGTAGTTTTATTTAAACTATTTTAAAATGAGTGATTTTTAAGAACACATTCCCAGACAGAGTGGGAAGAAACAAGGAATGAGGGGAGTGGTTCCAGATTATTTATACAGCACCAATTCCTGCAGTCCTGCCATAGGCTTTCACAGGCATAAGTCACTTACAGAGTTCAAGACACCCTACAGTGCACCATCTTAGGAATGCTTTTAAAAATTGGCTGTGAAGAGGAATACAGATGTTCAGTGAAGTTATTAGAAATAAAAGGAAGGGGGGGATGACCAAAAGCTTATTATAGAAAAAGGATTTCCTGAATGTATTTACATATTCCTTCGATGGCAATTTAAAAATTACCTGTTTTTCAGTAAACATAGAAATAAGACAGTGACAAAAAAACTATTGGAAAAATTCTAAAATATTTTAAAGCTGCAGAAATAGTCTGAGATTTCATTCAGCAAAGGCTTGATTGCATCTGTGATTCCTGTCATATGGGGCTTGAAGACAAAGAGGATCTTCACATGAGTAAAGATGATCAAGGATTAGTTCCAAAACGCTGAATTGTCCATTACAAACAAATTACACAAGTTTCCTCTGCAATTTAAAAGCCCTAATGTTTTACACACCAACTCAAAATTAGTAAGTCACTCTGCACACTCTATGCATGCTCAAACAACCTCAAAAGTACCATAACTAAGAAAAAAATAAACAAATTGAAGAGAGAAACATAGCTTTACCTTTCTTCTCTCGAGCGTTTAGTAAGTATTTATATAAAGACTTAAAATTTGAAACATCAATCCATACATAGAAATCATGAAGGCCTCAATAAAGGCTTCAGGCCATACGTAACTTTGGAATTTTCTAAAAATAGAAACAAAACTCCCTACCCTTTATGTTGATTCTAATACCCTAAGGTTAGTTTTACAATATACTTTGCCTACAGAATTTAAAAGTTAATTACATATTTATGCAGGTAAATAAATCAACATGGCCAGTCTAACAACATTCCTCCCTGCAGGAGATCATAAGCACTAAAAATATTTTAAGATGTTTTTTCTTCTTTTGTGCCACAATTGGAAGAAATTTCACTTTCTATATAGTTTGGGGCTTTTTTATTTCTACTTGCAAGACTGTTGATTAATAAGAGCTGTGATTGCAGAGACTGACACAAACACTTTGCAGTCAAGAACTGTCCAGTTTCTGGAAAACAGAACTGGACAGGTGCAGAAGCAGGATGCAGGACTAATTTCTGAAAGAAACTGCTGTTCCTTTTATATGTAACAGTATCACTGAAACCAGTACTTACCTATCTACAAAAAAGTTACGCATTTTAATTGAGAAATCCTTTTATGTATTCTACAATAACATGGAAACTATATTTAATTCTTAAAACACCCTACCATTTTTTATTTGGTAAGGGACTATGTAATCAAATTAGGTTTTGTCCAGCTTACCATCGATACTGTTAACATAAAAGATGCAATCTGGTTCAATATGGGCTACAGTATCTGTACATTTTCTCTGAGTTAAAATACAATATAAAATATTATGAACACAGTTTACAAACCCAGCCAGCATACAGAAACATACTGACAGCAAGACCGACAGCTTATACTCCTTGATATTTACTTGACCATCTGTAACACCTTTGAGGGAGTTTTAGGGATTCTCGAGTGAAGAACAACTGAAGTAAGTAATAATCAATGTAAAAGTTCCTGAATTGTGTATTTCCAGTGCCCTGAACTCACACAGTTTTGCTGCACGTGACAGATATCCACTGCTCTTAGTTTTTAAACATGCTACCAACAAGATACATAGAAAAGTTTATTTCTCTTTCAGAACAATGTTTGGAGAAACACTGAAAGTCTCATTTAATTTTGTAAAAGAAAAATAAAGCATACGCAAGCAGAACAACTAGAATTGTGTTGCTGAATCATCACAGTTCTATACATTCCTTCTTAACTGAAAACCATCATTAAAAGAGTTGACTTTAACAATTACTATGACAGCCAATAACTTTAGTCCTACCTATATATGTCATTCTGTATGTCATATATGGTCTTCTTTCATATGACTAAATGGAGCTGCATAATTGTTTCAGTAATATTGTTGTAGTGAACAAACCATATGAACGATGAGAAGTTGAAGCTGAGCCAGAAAAAGAAGACATTTCATGCAGTCCCCACTTCCAGCTCTCTGCCACAGAACACCTTCTCCAGCCTTCTAGCATAAACTAACGTGTAGCTAGCGCTTAATTCCTCAGTATCACCTGAGTTAGTTTATACAGTTAGTAGCAGTTTAAAAAATAAGACAGACAGAACCAGGTTGCAGCACAGCCACACATGCAGTAGTGTCAGCAGCACAATTAGAAGCAATAACCCCTTTAACCTCAACCAGGTGCAGCTGGAACAGCATATCTACCTTCCATATACACTATCTAGAGTTTAATGCATTAATGTATTTCCTTCTTGCCGTACACATGTGATTGCTGAAAAAGTTCTGGTCAATCACATTTTATATTCTCTATTTTGGCATCTGCACTTACAGATACAACTGGACTGTTTGAATACTGAGCACATTCCATCTGGAAAGGGTTTAGATAATTATACTGGTGATCACTTCCCTCTATGATCAACATAAATAATGATTTGATTAAAATACTCCTATGCATAATTATCTAACACCCAGCACAGCCTAAAAACTTGCCAAAAAATATGCTAACGTTTTTCCTACCATGCAGATCATTACCAGAAAGAAATTCCAGGGTCTAGATGTTAGTCATATTCTGACATCCTATCAAGACGCAGAGTATGCAAGTAATATACAATTGCCCTTAGCATCAGTATTTTCATAGATGCGTTCAACATGTGCCCCCTTCTCTAAATCCATTTATTCATCTTGCAAAAAACATAAAACACATTCTTTCTAGAATGAAATGGTTGATATATACAGAATAAGTGCAAAAATATTCCTAGCCATCTTCACCAGAACAAAATACTGTTCCATACCAATATCATTTCTCTCAAAAATAAACCATACACTGTGGACTAAAATATCAGCAAATCTGCTTCAGGAATTAATTTTGCTACCATTACTCAAATTAGATATTGAGGTGTTGGATTTTTTCCTAATGATTTTTTTAATAAATCTGTTTACCTGTTTGGCATTTACAGACTGTAGGGTGATGTCTAAGAAAGGCACAATACTGTGAACTGCCTCAATTACAGTATTCTAATGCACAGATTTAGTAACATGTCTGAGAATTTGACTGATTGTCTTCAGTCAAACTCAGATTGTTCATGTTGTAAGAACTCATGTTTATAGAGCAGGTGAATTTGGCCTATAGCCATTAGTCCAAAAGTAACAGATCATTTTTTATGCTAATGGATGCATTTAAAAAAGCGATTATACGCTTCTAGATGGGAAACATCTCATTAGAATATGATGTTTGGGGCTGTCCTGGAATTTTAGTTTGTAAGAACTCAGACATGAAAGCAATCAAGCCTGTGCTGCTACATTATCTGTTTCGACTGTGAATATTAACAGACTCAGAACTGTGACACAAATTGGCAACATGTATTTTAAATCTAAACTCTGATATCTCAGTACAGTAAACTTTCTGGAGTGCTGAAGGATGTGATCGAAGCTGTAAAGCCAGTGCAGCCTGGACTCCCTGCCTCCCAGGAAGGGTGGTAGAAGGGCATGGGAGTGCTCCTTCTGGCCCCCTGAAATATCACCAGCATCCTACTCTTCCAGAAAGCAGCAAATGTAGTGCTTGGGAGCTTCTTTCTCATTTTAAAAGGCAAGGATTTGTAGAGTGTATTGCAGAAACTGGAGAAAAAAATCTTTTGAAATGATAGGCTTGCCTCTCTAATGGCATCTTCTCCCTTTACACAGCAGGTCTTACAATTTAATTGTATCATCACTGAGATGAATGTGTCAGTTCGTAACTCTCAACTACAGACTTCAGCAAACACCACTGGATTGAGACTAATACTCAGGCAAACCTTTTTTCACAGTCATGAGGGGCAAATGTAAACACAGGATGCCAGAAGCTGAGACCCTCAGAATACATCTGGTGTGCTTATGCCTTAGTCCAGCCTAAAATAAACCTCATGAAGTTAAGAAAAGGATGTTAGTAGACATATTAAAAAAAATATCAAAAAATCCAATCTCCCTATTCCACAAAAACCCATGGAGGCTGAAATTTCCATGAGCTCAGTAAGTATTGGCTGGAGGCACAGGCAGCAATAGCCAGGCTCTCTGTTTTGACAGACCTGGAGGCATCTAAAATTCCTAGATCCATTTTTGCTCAGTTTATGATCCTTTACCATAGCAACAGCAAGTCTAAAATTCTTTGGACATTTTTCTGTCCTCCTGTAGCTAGCTGTGGTCTCAGAGAAATGGAGCTTTTGTGACCTCCCTTTATGCAACACTGCTCTCAGCTATAGCATACCTATTAGTAAAGATTTCCTATTGCTTTTATTTTTTCCACAGTGTTGTGCTATGCACTCAGAAGATAAAAAAAATCAGTAGCACATGACATAGAAGTTAAACCCTGAAGCTGGCACATGCAACTGGTAGGTCACATACGTTGAACTGGAACTCCTAAGAAGAACACTTGGAAAAGTCATTATTCATTAATCTTGTCCTGCACACAACAGACAGAGTAAACACTTGTCACATTCTGGAGGAAACCCTGCTCATCTCCATCAGCATAAGTATCATCTTCCCAACAGCAGCAAAAATCTTCTACTCCAGCAAGTGACCTCCCATGTTATCGAAACAGCCTAGGCTTCATAGTCACTGACAGGATTGTTCCATAAATTCTACCCAGTGTTGAGACTGATGACACCTTCAGAATGATCTTTTGGGTCATGTTTCCCAGATTATTCCTTATAGGAATAATCTTACTCCTCCTCTATCAAAATTTGATTCCACAAAACAGCACATATTACGTTAAATATGTGTGGACAGTCCTTTGCAATTCTTTTAAGAGTAAAAATGATAATTAGAAGTCCAAATATGGTAAAAGGAACAGCATTATTTCTCAGGAGAACAGAACTGAATGGGGAAAGCATGAACGGAATAGAAATACTGAATCAAAATAGGATTTCTTAAAGTATTTATTAACCTGTGAAAGGTGTATATTCTCAAGGATCATGATCAGAGCTACTTTATTCTATTTTGGAAAATATTCTTATAAGCAAATAAAACTGGCTGACCCAAAGCTGCTAGTGTCACCCAATATAATGTCAAATCATCACTACAGGGAGACTGCTTTGAAAAAGGATAACACAAGGTCTCTCACAGGAAAGTCCTGAATGTTAAATAGAGTCTTTCCTTGCTATAGGAAAATACAGATAAACAGAAAAATAGATAACTGCAGCATTCCATAAATTACGGAATGTATTGAACAGTGTGGCAAGGCAAAAATACTGACGTCATAATTTTCATACTGTATGCTGCATGGAGCAAGTGTGCCCTGCAAGGTAAACAAAAAACTGGTTTCTTTCATTTTACACTGCAGTCATCATTAAGTGAATTTATCTGCAGCCTGTTCTAAGTGCAGTTGCAGAAGAACATCACACAAATGGTAGGAAAGCTCTCCTCCAAAATGCTTAGTTGTAATAAAACCATAATAACGGTTTTATTTTGCAGCTGAGCTAAGGAAAGCTGGAATGCAGGCATATAAATCTAAATTGAATTTTTAAATACTTGTATTTAGGAATCCTGTGGAAATTCATGATGAAAACTTAAGTCTGAATTCCCAATATAGAGATTTTATGCTTTTATTAGTCATAGTTTTATTTCTTCTTCTGCCAAAAATTTGTTTTTGCCTATATAAATAGATCCTAATAATACAAGTGGGGTTCATTTAAACTTGTTAATTCTCTTTTAGAAAATAAATTCTGAAATATATGTACAGGGATCAGTAACAGTTCCCATGGTAATATATATTAAAAAAAAAAAAAAAAAGTTTAATATTTGCCATAAATATTATTATAAGAAACACCTTTCCTGTATGCTTAAAATAGCACATAAGATAGTATTACACACAATAATTTAAACATACATATATACTGCTGACATGTAAAATCCTGGTTATATACTTGGATTTATTATTTGTATGCTTCTTTATTTTCCAGATTACAATGTATTTGCATGCCAAAGCCTTTTTTTAATGTACAAGTTCTATCAGACATATTTATAAAAGTTGTACTGCAGAAGTAGGTGATATTAACCGGAAAGCAGCAATGCACTCAGCTGAAAAATATACCGTAGTTCAGCTGAAAAACAGGCCAAATCCACATACACAAATATCTCATTTTTATTACTCATTCCTTATACTCCACTGAATCCACATTTAACCATAACGAAAGGCAGTTTTTACTGGATATCACATGTTTTTAATGAGGAAAGAAAATGTAAGGATTCCAGTGTGTCTTTAGCACCATTCTTCTTTTCATTATAAAATCACGGCAGGGGCTCCGAGTCCAAGACAAGTTTTGCCTAAGCCTTATTTTCTCCATTTTTTTTTTATAAGAGGAAGTGTTTGGATTTTACTAGCCAAGTCTGAGATACCTGTTTTGGGGGTTCTGGAAGAGGGGTGTGTGTGTGTGTTTGTTTTGTTTGTTTGTTTGTTTTTTTAAATCAAGACATTTCATAATTTAAAATTCAAAAGCTGTGGTTCAGAACTGCAGAGTACTGCTTACTGCTATGGGAAAGAGATGCTGTTTTGCTGGGATTGTCTGTTCAGGATCTTAGTATTTAAGATTGGCTGGGTATCTAGATAGCTCCAGTGCCATACTTAGCATTCAATTACCACAAGCATTTATAAACTGTCCCACTCTACTGGTGGAGGAAAAAAAGGATTAAAATCACTTCTATTTTACCAGACAGAGATTGAGGAATAGAAAAAGTAAGTGGTTTATCCAAGGTTATGCAGCAAGTCTGCTACAGAATACAAAGCAAAACAAATTATTTTCAACACTGTTCTAGCCACAGGACCCAAAACACCATCCTTCTGTTCCCTTTTGACTGTAAACAGTTTTAAAAATGAGAATGTAATATGCACCATCCATATCAAGTGTACAAAATGGTGTGCCACAGCAAAAGGGACAGAAAACAGCCAGCAAGAGAAAAATCACAAGAAGCTTGTCTTTTTCAGAGTGTACTTGACATAATCCATGGACCTTAAAGGCACAACAGAGGAAAGAAGTCCCAGAGTTCTGTAAGGTCTCAAAAATCCATACATAACCTAAATTTGTTACGCTAGGAAACATATTTTGTTTAGATCATTCTTTTTTTTTTTAAAGTATGTCAGCCATAAATGAATGTCAACTATATGAGCAAGGGACCAGCACATTTGTATAAGGTGTATAACAAGGGGGAGTGGCACTCCTCAAACTAAGGGACCGCTAAGAAATACACTGATGGCAAACAGGTAGTCCTTAGACAAAACAAGTATGTATATCAGTTAGGCTGAGGACATGGAGGTTAATGGAGTATTGGGACAGCTTTGTTTGCTGAAGATAAATAATTGTAGAGAGGAGCATAAGGAATTCTCTGCTATTTAGAAGGTAAGCTTAAAAGACAAAGCAACACAGTGTGAATGCTACATGGGACAATTACTGGTGAAGACCCCAGGCTGAAAGTGAGCAGCCTGTTGGAATACATAGGACATTTGACAGGTAAAATCACTCTTGCCATTTGGGTCATGACCTCATTAACAGTCTAACAGCAGTGCTGAAAATTAATGACCTGCATCTGACTGCCCAGCGAAAATCTACTCTTCAAAACAATGTTTACATTTGAGAATGGATTTAGTAGGTAGCAGTTACCGTAGACTATTTGAGAATAGCTAATTTTAACTAGAAAGCATTAAAGCAGAAGAAATAAAAATTACATTCTGTGTGCTCCACAATTTGCAAGGCAGAAGATGGGAAGGATTTGGATGGTGATGCAAGTGTAAAGCTCATGAAATTTCTCTTAGATTCAGCTCCTCAGTGCAGAACACAGAAAACCACATACGATGTTCAATGCCTCATACACTGACACACACGAGCTAATCAGTAAACAACAATCCAGAGGCCTTTACAGCATATCAGTGATAAAGTACACAGCAAACTGGATGTTTTACATTAAAATGTATCAGAAAGCATGATGGAAAGGAGAACAATGTATTACATCAAACACAAAAATACTAACCACATCTTTTTGGCATTATGCTGACACCAAACCATTTAAAATGCTTAAGGTTAAAGGGTACCACATAATTATTAGCCTATAGATAAGCATTTTTTATGTAATCATAAAGTTAATTCATTCAGATAAAGTATGATTCAAAGTGATGAAATAAACAAATAATCAGTGTACTAGAGTTATTTTCCACTAACCATACCTTGTGTACTCAGACTACTAACCTACCTTTGCTTCAGTTGATCGCTCTAGCCCGGATTTTCCAGCTAATGAACAGAAGCAGAAATGTCCTCAAACAAAAAGTTTCTAATTGAATCAGCTGATGTTGAAAAATTAGAGAAAGGGAAAAATAGATAGAGGTAGGAAAAAACTTAATAAAAATAAAATAGATCTAATTTTTCAACTAGTTTCTTTGACTCAGACTAAAATTTTATCCCATTGAATTCAATTAGGGACACAAAAAAGTTTAGCCTCTAGCTTCAAAAAAGGAGCAGGAACATCCCAGTCCTTTTCCTTCATCCTTTTCCCTCCCTTTTTTCCTAATTTGTACCAACATCATATTTGCAACATTGTGAGAGTGTCATCTCTGCCTCTGGGGTAATTTCTGAAACAGTTTCTTATATACAAACACAGTAGTTTGGGGCTAACTGTGGCTGTATCAGACAAAGATGGAATGCTAACAGTGAAAGATGATAGAGGAAAAGAAATGGGAGAAGCAAGGAAAGAAAAAGAAAGTACAACAAAGGTTCCAGCTAAAGTGCAGTTTTGTTCCTCACTGTAACACAGCCCATTTTATTCCACTTCCTTCTCCATTTATGGTCTGAGGATTAAACAACAACATCCTAAAAAAACCATGTACCCCAATAGCTAAGTAATAAACTCCTAACAAAACCTTACTGTTTTGGCCTCGGAGCTTACTTCAGAGGAAGTTTTGAACTTGAGAGAATATTCAGCACAGAAAACAGTTACCACATGCAACAAGAAGCCTCTCCAAAACAGCATGATAGCATGTAGTAACATTAACCCAAATCCACTTCTACTGAAATTAAGTGCTAAAATTATTTCCTTTATAAATGTAGGTATGTTTAAACTTTTACCTACATATTTTAGCCCCCCTTTGCTTTCAGATTTTCTCAAAGCTTTTTTTTTTATTACACGCTACAGGACCCTTTCTTAGCAGATCTTTTGGACTGTTATAGATCTGCTGCCAAATTTTGAAAAAACAAACCACACCCTGGTGTCCTGATTTCTGAAGTGGGAGGGAATTCTTCCATTTGCTCTGCTCAATAAGATCTGGAAAGAAGAATATTTCTGGTTCTTGATTTCCCTATTGTGGGAGAGCAACTACAGGAAAGCCATTGATGGAATATATTGACCTGAGCAATGAACAGACAGAGGAGAGAAACAGTAGCATGCTGAATGGAAACATAAGGGACCTAGAAGAAAGGATCAAAAGCAAAAGTAGTATTGCATTCTAAAGGAGAATGGGTGTAAAGGAAAGCAAATGACAGGGCAGGTCCTACAAAGCATGAGAACTCCTACTAGCTTGAAGAAGTAAAGGCACATGAGAAAGACTAAAAAGCATGTCAAAAGGAGCAGACAATGAGAGGATCCCATCATACAAAACTCTGAAAAAGTGACCCAAGATGGAGAGATGCAGAGATGTTTTCTCACCTCCAAAGTCTTCAGTTGTCTGCCAGGGAACTCCTCCTCCTGTGAGATCTCCATGAGCTGACCAAACCATAGTGGAGCATGGGCTTTTAGAAAATCTCCCAGAGATGGGGAGCGTCAGGCCAGAATTGTGTTAAGCTTGTGCAGTCCAAAGGGGCCATGGAGACTGCAGTTCCAGAAAATTTGGCCATTCACAGACAGGGAAGGATTTATGTGATGACCATCAGAAAAGATTCATTCTAGAGCTAATCTCAGTGTCATTGGCTTATGTACTTCACAAAGGTGAGGATGAAAGCCCAACTGGCAAAACTTGGCAGGAATGTAGCCATGTTCAGACACAAGGGGACTTGTGAACAATCACTAGAATCTGTCCTACTACTTATTCACAACTGCTCTGAGAGGATAAAGCTATTTATCAGTCTTCTTAAAGAAAACTATTACTTTCTTTGGCTTCAGGGGAACTGGAGAGCTATCACTTCTATTAAACAAAACAAGCACAATGATCGTCATAACGTGTATGTGAATATATCTTTTTCAAGAAAAGAATTGCTGTCTCCAAGCGAAGGATGGTTTAAAATAAAACCCAAAACCGTAATAAATTTAGCAAATAAGAGCTTCTAGCATCTCAAAGACAGAGCTCCTGAGATTTACCTCTATATATTAGGGGTGTGGAGTAATGGTTCTTGTATTGGATCGTTTACGGTTTGTAGACCTGTGGGGACCCATCTCAACTGAATTCTTTAACAGCTGATACAACAGAGATGTCCATTACCCAAATGGACAGCACTCTCTATTGATCAGTGCTCCACTTAGCAATCCCATTTGTCATTCTTTTGTCTCTATCCTCATCTGCACTAGATAAAAAGGAGGAAATAATCAGGCTCTACAATAGTTAATCCACCTATAAGGCACAATGAGCAATTAAAACATCTAAGGCACAGAACCCTGAGCATACCTGCCTCATCCTTCCACGTAACAGGCCAGGAGAACTGAGAAACAGTATCAAAAAGGAGCTAAAGAAATGCTACAGTCACTGCAAACTCTACATATGTCAAGTGTCATGTTCCCTTCACAGATTCTTTATGGTTTTTTTTGTTTCTCTCAACATATAGTAGGAAAAAAAACCTAAAACCCGAACAGACTAACAGAGCAACTACCTAATCCACCAGTGAATCACCTGGGGAGATGCAACTGCAATTAATTGGATTTATGCAGTTAGACTCCAGTCATCCAGTATCCCCATATACATAGTATGTTTTTTACACAGTTCTCATACGAAAGATTAAATTAGCCATGAGAAAAGGAATACTGAAACATTTAATGTTCTCCCTCATAGTACACATAAGCGCCCATGCCACGGAGACAGAAGCTTTTTTATTCCTTCGCTGAACGCAATAGCAGAAATAATTAAACATCTTCCAGACCTGAACTGCATAGTCATTAGCCAACAGTCAATGATTTGAACCGCCACTAGAGCTCCAACTGTCCAGGCTTTTCAACCCATTTCTATTCAGAAAGCCTTCCATATCCAGATTTCCCCTGAGAAATGTTTTATGATGCTATAAAGACTGTCAACCAGAGACGAGAGCTCCTCGGCACCTGAGCCACAGACAGAACTATCAAATAACACTTAATTGCTGGATGACACTATGTGGCTGGGCTTGAATTCTGATCTCCAAATATTATCCATGCAACTGTCTGCAGAGATAAGACTGTTATGATAGCAGCAGATAAAACCAATTAAAATGGGGAACAGTGAGCATATCAAGACCCTGACTTTCACCATAAATACAGTTTAACACACCTAAGTGGCAAGATGTAATGTGCTCTCTGCTACACCAAGAACACAGCCAAGGACCTAACTCTTCTTCTGCACTGGAAGGAGGCGTACTCATAGCTGAGGGAATAGCATAGTGTGAGTGAAGGAATACACTGCATATTCAGGACTAAACACAGCAGCTATTAATGACTTTTATAAACACTGCTGGATTGCAAATGCTGATAACAATAGCAGAGACAGGTTCATTTTAAATTTAGGAAGATGTTTACAGCTCCAGCCACCAGCATGAATATTCCAAGAGAACTACAGGGTATGTATTTTCTTTTTGAATCACATCTGAGCAACTTCTGCTTTCCAGTTCATGCAATTCCACTAGCATCTCTGTCTGGTATTGCTCATACCCTAATATACTTCATGATTTATCTCTCAGTGTTGCTGCCAAAACCCTCCGATAAGGCTGTAAGCTTTAAATTTTTACACACTCAACAACTAAGGAATACAGCGAAGATGTTGCACATAAAAGGGACAGTGAATAAGAATTTCTTAGTAAGAGTATAAAATTTTTTTCATTTGACAGGGAAAGGCAGAAACACAGGAAGAGAGCAAAATGAGAGGGTTGATATCAAATCTAACTAATGGATCCCACAGGGCAAAACCATAATTGACTACTGGGAACTACTGTTAATAAGGAGAATCTGGTTAAATGAGTCATGGACATTAAGAAATAAAATTTCAACTTTAACCAAAGAAAGGCTAAACCAGCACTACGCAACACAGTGTTGCTTAGAACACCTTCCCCTACTCCCTAGTTTCTCTCAACATTCAGTTAGACCTTTACAATCAAGAAGTCATTAGAAAAAGTGTTCATGTCATCTGACTTGAACAGGGAAAAAAAAACTTAAAAATTTATCCATACACTATTTTTTAGTGCTACTAATCTCTATTTAACTGTGAGGTCTCCATATAAAAATGGACTAAGTACCAGACTGAAAAGTACAACTGAGTCCTGACTCCCATTTTCTTTTCTTTCTGATTCTTTCTCTTTCTTAATATTGCATTGCTGTGATGTCATTTAACCATTTAATATGTTATTTAAACCTTGCAAAGTGAATACTCCAAGTGACATTATGTAGACAATCTTTTACACACTGTTTCAGTCAATTTCAGACAAAGCCTGCTCACATTAGAAAGCAAAAATATGTACTTTTTCCTTCTCCTTCACAACCACCCTTGCAAGTGCTTAATGTAAACATCTAAATACAAATAAAAAAAATCCCCAAATGCAAAAATACTTTTTTTAAAATAGTTAAAGATTTTGTTTGTCTGAGCCTACCCACATGGACATCTCCTGCATCCTTCATAGTCTTCCTCTCTGTCTCTCACCTTGCAAGCATCATCCACTCAGAGCACAGAAAGGGAAAAAAAAAAAAGTGACTGAGCATGTTACAACTGGTCTTAAAAATACAAATGAGAATGTTTTTTAAAACTGGTTACATTGCTTAAAGATCTTTGCTAAAATCCCAGTCATCTCTTCTTACAACTTTTTACCCTTCAAGGAGCAAGTTAGTGCCCTAACTTTCATTATCTGTATTCTCACTGAGCCCACAGAAATCAAATCACAGATGAGAAATGAACAAAACCTTAACAGAACTACAACTCTGTTATTTGTAAATGCATGTCACATTTGAGCTACAATTTTACTATTTAGTATAACTGATTTAAAATGTTGTCAGGTATTTTTAGTCCATTTATAAAAATGTGCTTTTCATTAAGCACATCCCTTTATATTAATCAAAATAATAGCACTATTTCTGTCTGTGTTGGTATAATTTCTGTATCACCGTGTTTTGCTCTTTTAGTCTGTTTTGATCCTCTGGTCTGCTTCATTTGAATCAGTGGAGTAATTCTTGGATCACTACTGCTTTTCCCAAAAATATGGCCAGCAGAAAAGCCTAGTGGCCTATTCCAACTACTTATTTTATGATTCCAGTTTTGCTCATTTAACTACAAAAATATGCCTGGTACCACATACATGCAGTGCAACCCTGTGAGCAACACACTATTTCAGATATGTATACTGCATCTCTTCAGCATTCAAACCATTGCTCTGCATTTTATTGAGATCAATGTCTTGCTCTTCTTCACCTCTTCAGAGAGAATTAAATACTGCCTTCAGAGAAAAACGTGTTGCAGGAATGAAGATAGGTTAGCTGCTAATGCTTCCATATTACTGTCTTATGGAGGGGGCACAACTCAGTTTCTCTATATGGAGTTTTACTCCTCTACAACATAATTTCAGGTTTTGCACCTTTTTTGTTTACATTCACTTTGAAGTTTTCTCCCTTCAGGCTTCTCGCCTCTCTGTCCTCTTCTCACTTGTTTTGATATGGCTTGCACATTTCCTGCTATTATAATTAACAATGCACGAACAGAAACAATAGCCACTGTCACAACATTCACAGCTTCAAAGCTCACTCCAACTTGCAAGACATAATACACAGAGAGGACACTAATGAAAAGGCTGAATTTAAAATCCCATTTATCCTGAAAAGGTCATGCCACATTGAGATGTCCTTGGGAGATTGCTGGGAGACACTGGGCTCTTTGAATGTTGTCGTGATCATTTTCTCAGCAAGATAACTATGCTTTACATGTCTAGACTGTTTAAGGGCACAGCACATGCTAATTTAATTTATGTTTTTAGGGGAGATGAAGCTTTTACAGAGAAAATGCAAGGGGCTATAGTTTGCACTTCGTGCACAAGGGATTATGTGTGTCTTGGAAAAGCTAATGGCAGAGCTGCAAGAGGCAGCAATGAACATCAGTTCAGTTTCCTGGGAGTGTTCTTAATCCATGACCACTGTCTTGCAAAGAAACTACTCCCATACACAAAAGGGATTTAAGAAAAATCCTCCTGGGCTTTATAAAGATCTTGAAAAGATCTGGACCATTTCTACTCTAAATAATTAGACAAACCCATACCGAGTGTAGATATATTACGACAGGCAATGGTTATGCTACTGCTGTTTTGCTATTTGAACAGCTTCATGCCATGAGTGTTCAAAATAACCTCTAAAACAAAAAATTAGTCTGCAGCTTTAGTCACTTAGTACACTTAGAGTGGGTACGAGCCACAGCTATTACACAGCATTTCACACTAAAAGACTCATTAGCTGTCTTATGGCCATGACTATTTGTTCCAGACTATTTTAGGAAGGCTAGGAAATTTCTGTGCACTGAGACAGATGGCCTGACAGACTGAGATGAAACAACAGAAATGAAGGAATTTCAAAGAACAAAAAAATTTTAGCCATTTCTTATACTATGAAATATTGCCTATGCTGAGATACAATTCCTATGCATGTGGATATAAGCAAAAGTACAATCACACACTATCAATGAACTACTCTTTTCAATTACAACCCCTGAATTCACAGGTGGTGTAAGCATATACGGATAATAGATCCTTTCAAGCCACACCTCCAAACAGAAGTCTTATTTGAGAGATTCAGGATCTTCTGGAAGTTTCATTCATTTACTATTACTACCTTCCTAAGTTTGAAGAAAACAATGTTGTAAGTCCAGTTCAAGGCTAAATTCTAAAGGCTAAAAAGAGGGCTATTCTCTTTTAGGGCATGTGAAGACTGGTGTAAATGATGTCCAGTAATAAGAATTACGAGTTAATATGACTTTACCATACTCAGCGTTAAACTTTCCACTTTTGTTAACAATCCTCCTCGTCTCCACTGTTTTGTCAGTATCTTCACAGGTTATGGCCTCAACTATATATTAGTTAGAGGCCCTGGACTACAACTCATCACTGAAAGGATGAAAGAAGAAGGAAGAAACACAGTAGGATTTTATATCTTAATATAATATTATATCTTAATTCTTCCGTTTTCTTAACCATTTTCTTCTGAAAGAGCAGTCTTGTCTATGTTTTTGTTTTATGACTGGAAGAGACTTGTGGGAAGCAATGACAAAGGGCCTCAGGAAGTAAGTAAAAAATACTTGGACAAAATAATATCATGGTACTGATGAAGAGAACTGAATGTAAAATACTCTTTTTTATGTAGTCCTTTAGGCACATCAAGAGCTTGCTGTGGAGAGGACCAGGAGTCTCCATGTCCAAAGGAGGGGAAAAAAAAGGAAGATGCCAATTCCAGGACCTGGTCCAGTGAAGCCAGGAATGCTAAACTCAAATGTATATAAAAAGCCTACATCATGTGGGTAGTTAGAAAAAGACATGCCTTCTCTACTAGTAGAAAACAACGTTTATGTGTGCTTGACTAAGGAAACAGAATCTAAGCCTGTGTTCTCACGATTACCAGACAGCATGATTCAAAAACACTTGACATATTAATGCAGCAAGACTCAGAAACTCCACGCAGCACCTTAGGAAATACCTAAAATATCCATTTCTCAATTTCAGGTCATTAACGGATTTTTTTGATCCAATTCAAGTATGTATCATTTCCTCCTAAGAAGGGCAAGACAGCATTATTTACTGTCAATGTTTAGGACTGAAGAGCTGAATTCAAATTGTCTTCTCTGATCTCTTCGCTCTTCCTCCCTCACTCAGATCCCACAAACACAAATGCTTGTGTGTTCGTTCATGTAAGAAACTTCAGCAGAACTCATTTGGAAAACCAAGTCAGTTAAGCTCATGCATAAACATTGGAGGGACTGAGGCTTAGAACAATTAGAAGGGATACTAATGGGCAAATTTAATTCTTCATTGGCGTACCTCATGCCAAATTAAAAAAAAAAAAACAAAAAACACTACACAACTAAAAAAGCTTAAAGCAAGCTGACATCTGGCAGTTTCTTCTCAGAAGAGGTCCAAGATGAAAATAGCTGGGGGTCTGAAGAGCAGAATCAGCATGCTCTGGCAAATGTGTCTCTTCAACACAGGTGTTCTCCGTCTCTCACTTTCTTGAGTATAAAACTAACTTGCGTATATAAAATAGAAGATAGGAAAAAAACCAACTTGTCCTATAGTTGAGTCTCTTGCAAGTAGCATCAGTAACTCCGTAATTTATTTTAATGTGTCCAGTTTCTATTAAAAAAAAATTATAGTGCTATTCTGCATCTTATGGTGGTGGTGAGGGGGAAGAATGAGATTTTAAACAACTATCTTAAGGATTTTGTTTGGAAAATGTACATGGTCTTCAGGTATATTATTTGCTATGGATTCTGCCTATTTTTTCAAATTTAGGACCATATACATTTGAGCGTAGTCTTCTCAGTAATTCACACGCCAAAACAACAAGCTAAATAACATGGGCAATACATCTCCTTCTGTAAGGGGAAGTCAGCTACTATTCTGTAGATGGGAGCATGACATCTGAGATTTCCATTCATTTCATTATTCATTTGCTCCTTATTATTACTGCAACCCTGGAACCAGGACTGAATAATAACACATAGAACTACTGCAACTGAGAAATACATCAGATCTTTCAGCAAAGATATTTACTTTGAAAGTAACACTGGAGGCAACATCTATGAAGATAAACCAGTATTTCCCATTTATAAAACCAATTTTTCATATAATTCTTATTTTGCCCAGCTTTCCACAATTGGAACATTTCTGTCGGGTGTTTCAAACAGGAAAAAAGAGTGACACAGGACAGTACAGATGAGAAGGCAGAAGGAAGGATAGCAGAACCCATGCCCATTAGAAAATGCTTCCCTGTAGAGCCTGGCATGGAGATTCCCCAACTCCCACCACTACCCTGCTGTCAGAAGATATCAAAGCCCATCGGCAAATCCCTCCCTGCACAGTGCTGCTATACAAAAGATGACAACCTGCTGCTGTTACAGTTTATTCAGTTAGCTCAAATAGCAGAGAACTATGGAGTGAATTACAAATTCCAGCATTCCCAATGACCCCCAACAGTTTGATTTGTTATAAAAAAAGATGCACTTGCACACTTCAGAAGAGTGTTAAAAATATTTGTCCAGTTATAAAGTCAAGCTTTTCAAAGTTAAGAAATGCTGAAAAATTGGCATTTTACCTTGGTCTGAGTTTGCATCTACTACAATACAGTCTGTAACTACATGATCATTGTATTATTTGTTCTATGGGATCTCTGCCTCATTCAGACAGAGTGAGAAGAATCTATTCAAGGAACAGTTAATTTTTTGCAGCAGAAAATATTTCAATTAACAGAACTGAGGTGGGTTTTTTCTCTCTCTAAAAAACACTCTTGCAACAAAAAATGTCAGAAGCTTCTCATTGCCTCTTACTCAAGTTATTTACTTAGGTTGCAAGTATTGACAAACCTTACATTTTAAGACTTCTGTCAGCCGAAGGGTATTACTAACTGTACTGTACAGAGATGGAATTGAGGCAGAAAAAGGTTAATGCCAAGAATGACCAACAATTTGGGCCCTCGGATTTGCAGTGGTTCAGGGTGTTTAGCACTTCAACATTCATGTTTAAAGCATAGTTCCCATTGACTACAATTGCACCTGTGAGAGTTTAGTACTTTCGCAGATCAGATCCCATAGTTTCAACTCAAGTCACCCAGAAAATGAGGAACATGCAGTTAGTAATCATCTGTGAAAATTCTAGGTTAAGCCATTTGCCTGAAACCACACAGAAACTCTCCTTAAAAAGTTTACTTCACTCAATAAATCATATTCTTCCTGTGCCCAGTTCATTCCAAGCACTAGGTAAGAATTAGGCGCTGGGGATAAAGTAGCTTATTACCATATAATAAACTATACCACTTTCTGTCCAGGAAGATGCCTCTGCAACTAATTCTACTTCGTAAAGGAAATCAATATAATAATAAACCACTCACCAACGAAATTTCTAACCGAAGCAGCATTTTGACTTTGAAAGAGAAGGACAAGAATCCTTCAGATAACCCCAAGCACTTGGTTATGAGTATTAATCTTTCATGAAAAGTCCTTACATAGTAAGGTGAAGAACTATAAAAAAGGTATAAGATAGCTAAGACATATAGGAAGGAACCCATAGAGAGAATTTGGTTAGATGACTAATTTCTTTTCTCTTTAACCAGGTCAAACTAACTAACGAAAGGTACGAGGCAGAAGGGAGAAAAACAGCAACAGCAAGAATTCCTATGAGCATTTATATGGCACTTCACACGTGTAAACTACTTTTAAAAATTAACTAATTAATCCTCACAACCCCATATTCCCATCTGATACAGTCAAGTATTATAAACCTGCATTTTACAAGAGGAAACTAGGGCACAGAGATTAAAAGCTATATTTCCAAAGTGACCATTAATTCTGTGCGTCAGTCTGGAGTGCCCAACTTGAAACACTGAAAAAGAGGACATAAGATATTCTGAGGACCCTCAGCTCCTGAGAAAGCCGGCACCAGTCACAAGAAAGGCATCTGAGAAACATATCTGAAGTTTGGCACTATGTTAAAAACATAAAAATATTAGAATTTAGAAACATTTTTTGAAGGGGTTGCTATTGATACACACGAGTCAGAGACAGAGCTGGGCCTGATATAATTTAAAATTGAATGCAAGACAGTGAATTTAATATTTGTTTGTTTAAGGAAAGGCAGCTAGCGCTGAACAAAACCTCTGAATGAAGCCTCTGTGCTAGGCAACTAAAACAATTTAGGGAACAGAGGAAGAGGTCCACAGAGAAATGAAGAGCACTATGTCATGGCCAGTCGGCACAGTTCAGACAATGCAGACTGAATCTGGTATTTGTTGAGTTAGAAAGGCAGGCAAAGGAGAAAACCGCAGTGCTTGTATGTACAAGAGGCCTTTCTGACTCTAAAGAGTGCAGCAATAAGCAGTACACGACTCCTGAAATTTGGCACCCATGACAGCCTCCTGGAGCCCCCACTGCTGGTCATACCGCAGATGAGCTTCCTCCTCTGTGACCGGTGTGGGTACCAAACCACATCGACCCCTTCCGCCATGTGAAAAAGTCTGCTCCTCAGAGACTCTTGTGCCTGCAGAACTCCAGGTTTTACAGTAGGCACAAGAAATGCTTGGAAAAAAAGCAAATACTGGATTTCTGTGAATTTCAAAAGTAATTCTTTTTAACCTTCTGAAAACTGGGCTGTGTATCAAGACAGAACAAATAAACCTTTTGAAGGATCCCGTTTTCCTGTGGATGGACACAATTCTTAAAAGTCACACCTGAAAACTTACGATCTCTTAATCCTTAAATTGTGGCTTCACACAAGTCTACCTATGATATTTTACTATTTGCAATGAATGTGCTTCAATACAGTGGTAACAAAAATCTCTGACAGCATGCAGCAACCCTGAGCTGAACACCAGGCTTGGAACGTATGTTCTTCCCTTTCATCTAAACCCTTTCTTCACTTCCTAGTAGGTGAGGAAATAAAAACTATGCATTGAACCTCTCACATTTCTTAATGCATCTAAAACACATCTTTCACAAACATTACCTGTCTGTCAAAACATCAGGGCTTGGTATTCCAAACGATGCATGCATTTTGTGATCTCAGCTGCTAGCCTTACATACTTACTGCATCAGCTGCCGTACCAAAAGCCTCATATTTGTACATCTTCAGTAGAACACAAAAAATTACTGGGATGAAAGAGGTTAAGCAGTTTATGCTCCTTTTTTTTGGCATAAATGAAGAAAACAATTATGAAATAAAAAATCCATGCTGCAGAAAACATTCAGACCTGTATTAAATACACAACTATGTATGGAATTTCCAGTTTCTAAAGGAAAAATATTCAACTTTTTCAAAGAACGTTTCTTATACCAGTCTTGTTTGTAGAGCCCTGAACACAATGTGCTTCCTCACCCACCACTCTGACCAGGACATTTGACAATAACCCCAATTTCACAAATGCCCCAATCCATTTACAAAGGTTACAAAGAACCCGATTTCTGCTCTCAGCTCTAAATAAAAAGAATGCCCGCTTCCAAACTTTTCCATTTTTTGAAGGACAGATATTTTTTCTCAGCAATTCTTACTGTGTACTGCATCATTCCAGAGGCTGTTGTTAATTACTTAAGGCTAGGGTCAGAAACCTGTGGTTTGAAAGCCACATGTAGCTCTTCAGCAGCATGTGTTTAGCTCTTCAATCCTCTGGCACCAGCCCACAATTTTCAACAGCACACAAGCGCAAAAGGAGGGTTTTTTTGGCAAGAAAGGTCCTTAATGGCTCTGCAATCAACACAGCTCCAGTAGTTCTTTTCTGTATCTGCTAAGAGCAAATCAAACCTTTGAAAGTCAATTTTGACAAGTAACATGTTATCTCTTGCTTTCCATCAACTTCGCTGAAACACTGATATGCATGTAAGACAAACAACAATTAAAGTAAATCATCATAGCAACAGCTTGATAAAACAGCAACTGATACTTTCTGAAGAGTTATAATTCTGCATTTTGCATGCTAGGGATTTTGTTTTGTTTTCTTAAAAAAAGATCAACAATACTAAATGTTGCCTTCCCTGATGGCATTATAGATTGGTTTACAGCAGAGACATTTCAGTACAGACTCAGTCTTTGCCTTCTTTTTGTCTTGTACTGGAGAGTGTCTCTCCAAATAAAAACAAACTTGCACAGATACACACACATGAACGAGGTTTTTCTTTCCTTCTGTAACTTTCTGGAGGACAGTTAATGACTGAAAGTAAGAGGAGGATGGAAGGGCCAGAACAGGAGAGAGATACAGTTTGTAAAGTCTGCTCTCCGGCACTGGTATTGCTGTTTATTTCATCCTTGTGATCAATTTGGTTGTCTCCAAAACATCTGCTCACAAGCTGACAAATGATGAATCCCATCTCAGAATCCATAAGCAGAAAAACAGCAGCCTGATAAACAGCTAACAGAAGAAATATACGCACCTTTCATATGGAAGACAAATCACTCATTCTCACTAAGTGCTTCCAACAGGAACACTAATTCTGTATTTATTTGCAGAGCATATGTACTGTGTCCAAAGCAGCGCATTAAAAAAGATCTCTGGCAGCCAATTGGTTTGATTACATTACTCTTCCCCAGTGTAACAACAGCTCTGAAACAAAAATAATAAAAGAGCCTCTATAGAAAGAAAACCCTCTAGCAACATTTTGTGAGGTTTAATTTTTTTAATCTTGCTTTGAGGAGGGTGTGTGCGATGGGAATATTATTTTGAACATTTTTCTCCAAGAAGTATCCACGAAATATCAAGGTCACCCAGCAGGCTTTCATGCACTTTCCCTTCAACATTGCAGTTATTTTTATCAATAACTCCAAGAATATGTTGCAGGATTCTCTTTGTTTTAGATCCGGTCATGTGATTTTCCTGACACCAGGGGACACTGGGTAAATTGTAATGCTCTTCCAAGCCAAAGAATGGTCTTTTTTAAAGCTAGGATGTTGATGAATTGTTATTTGCCAAGGCCTAAGCAAGCAACAGAACACTGTATCTATTCCTCCTTCTGTGCTCTCAGGAATGATGGATGGAAAAATGAGGCAGGAAAAGAATTGGTGACCAGCCTGACCTGACAACCTAGCAGATATAAGCAGGACTGTTTTAATCAAACTGTGAGAAAAAGCAGCTCTTTGTGTTACTCCTCTAGTCTTTTTCTCTGATTGCAAACATACAGCATGGGAAATAGTGCACCGTGTTTCTCTGTCTGAAAATTGTAACACGTTGAAAATAACACAAATGGTCACCCCCCACGCCCTGAGACACAAAAAAAGACTTTTTACAAAGGCAGCTTCATATAAACCCGGACTTACAAGTTATGACTTGCTTGTAATGCCAATAAAGATGCTGGGGTACACACAGATTCATTAGTTTCTAAGTGCAAAGTAATATTTATCTCTCCTAGAGTAGCTGGATGACTTATATCCTACTATCTAGTGCCTACGTTATGTATATTCCACACCGTAATAATATTTACTCACAGATCATGGATAACAGAAAGCAATTATCAGATATGCAAGTTTTCATGAATTTAACAGGAGTATCTAATAATATCCAACTAGCTGTTTCCCAGGAGCTGGATTGCACTGCCCACTAAACGTATGCACCCCTCTACCTCTTAACAGGGATTCAGATAGACAGGCTTAGAGACGGGTATACGGTGCCATTCAGAGGGAACTGGACAAGCTCGAGAAGTGGGCCCATGTGAACCCCATAAGGTTCAACAAGGCCAAGTGCAAGGTCCTGCACATGGGTCAGGGCAAACCCCGGTATCAATACAGTCTGCAAGTATTGAGAGCATCCCAGCCAAGAAGGACTTGGGGGCACTGGTGCATGAAAAACTGGACATGAGCTGGCAATGTGTGCTTACAGCCCAGAAAGCCAACTGTATCCTGGGCTGAATCCAAAGCAGTGTGACCAGCAGGTCGAGGGAGGGGAGTCTCCAACTCTACTCCAGACCCCCCTGCAGTACTGCATCCAGCTCTGGGGCCTCCAACACAAGAAGGACATGGACCTGTTGGAGAGGGTTCAGAGGAGGGACAGGAAGACGATCAGAGGGCTGCAGCACCTCCCTCTCCTGTGAGGAAAGGCTGAGAAAGTTGGGGCTGTTCAGCCTGGAGAATAGAAGGCTCCACAAAGACTTTATTGTGCCTTTTCAATACTTAAGAGGGGCTTATAACAAAGATGGGAACAGATGTTTTAATAGGGCCTGCAGTGACAGGACAAGGGGTAATGGTTTTAAACCAAAAGAGGGTAGATTTAGACTAGATATAAGGAAGAATTTTTTTACAGTGAAGGTGGTGAAACACTGGAACAGGTTGCCCAGACAGGTTGTAGATGCCCCATTGCTGGAAACATTCAAGGTCAGGTTGGATGGGGCTCTGAGCAACCTGATCTAGCTGAAGATGTCCCTGCTTATTGCAGAGGGGTTGGACTACATAATCTTTAAAGATCCCTTCCAACTCAAACCATTCTATGATTCTATGACATCAGAGAGATCACTACTCAGTAGCTGGAAGGCAGTCTTTGGCCGGGCAATGGTTTGCTTTGATCCAGTGTCTCTGCTTTGCAGAAGAAAAAATCCTGCTAGCACCTCTGGGTTCATGACAGATGAGCAAGTTTATGCTGTGGTTAGAAGCACCTCCTGTGCTGTGCTCTCTCAAACACTTGCACCCAATGTGGAGGAGCAGGAGATGCAAATTTTATGTCACCAGAATCAAGAACTGTACTTCTTTTTGCATCTTCACTGAAGTAATACAGTTACTATACAGTAATGGCGTGACCTCTGGGGCAAAGCCACTGTTAGCAGAGTTTTCTGAGGGAGGAGGAAGGTCCCAAAGGGAGGCTCAGAGCTGGAGAAGGGAAGCTGCATTACCTGCCACCAAGGCAGTTCTGTGATATTTAATTACTGCCTCTAGCTTCCTGCGTTCATTGATAATTGCAATCAGTGCAATCCAAGTATATCTAGCCAAAATTTTCCTTGATAGTGAGACAAATCCACTTTGTTCCTGAGAAGAAGTAGAACATATGGAGTAAGAACACAGTTAATGGGGTGCAGGAGGCTCAGAGATGGAGAAATCTCTAGGCACTTGGTCTCAGTACAGTCCTGTTCGCTGCTAACCAAATGAAATATGGCTAGAAATACAGCTTATTGACCTATACGAAATTCACCAGTGTTTTCAATCTTATTCCTACTGGCAAGAAACTGAAGGCATGGCACAGAAAGAAACCAATCAACCAGCACAGAAAAAACCAATCAAGCAGTGGTGTTAATCGGTGTATTTATAAAACAACTTTGCTAAGCAACAGAAAACAGAACAAACCTACAGGCTGAGCTTCCTTCGCTGGCTGAGTAAGTTGCACTTCCCTCACCCTGTGCTGCACAGAGGGCCTGGGATGACATCCTGCAACAGCAACTGCAGACCATGGCCTGGGGTGAGTGACTGACGCAGCATGCTGCAGCAGTATGTACTTCACAAGCCAGGCAGAGCCACCACACATACAAGCAAGGCATCATCTCCAGGGCTATTAATCCTGTGTTATACTTGTCTACTGCATGTGCCTGTAAATACATATGGAAGAGAAGAAATAAATAAAATGAATGACTTCTTCTTTCAGAGGTTCTTCCTGGGCAAAAGAACTTAACCTTGGTAATGCCAAGGAATGGTGCAACTATGTCCTTCCCATAAAGGTGTAACAAATTTTTTTTAGCCTTGTCATTTCTTGAAATGTGGAACTATGGAAAAATCAAACTTCTTAGCTGCTGTACAACTCAGAAGTGATAGAGAAGTGCTTAGAAGCAACACAGAATTACTTTAAGAAGTTCCTCAAGCACAGTGACAAAACACATAACGTCTCCTATCAGCTGACATACCTTAGTAACTATAGGAAGTAAGTTGGTGGTCTTCATCCATGCAGACAGGTACCAACTCTTGGTAGCTACCATTACTTTTGAAATAGTTGTTGTTGCTCGCAGTCTTCTGCAAAGACGTCAAGGTATGAATAAATTTATCTCCCACTTCCCTAATTCAAATAAGTGCTTTAAAAGCCAGACAGCAAAGCTGTGCAGTGAGCTGAACCTTTTGTTTCAGTATTTGGGATAAGCGTAGTCTGTGGATAAAAGGTAGATTTCAAGAATGTCTCTTGCAGTTTCACCTAAACCCATCAGCCCACTTCAGAGGGACCTCTAGAAGCAATCCAACTGTCAACTTTTAACAAACTTGGCTGTAGACACATTCTACATAGGCATGCAAATAGTAAACCAGTTTTTCCTGTTTTGATAGAAGTCATGGCTGCAAGTTGGGCATACAATTTTACATAATTGAGGTCCAAAATCTTAACTGAGAATTGGGGTTTAGATGACAGAGCAGTTAGATGCATTTAAAAAGATAGTTCAACACACAAGGAAACCATGAAATTCTTCACTGTCTGCCTGTGTATTTTAGCATTGATTGGTGCCAACCACATAGTTCAGTGCTCTTCCATAGCAATTTGAACATGACTTACTGAAATAAGCTACTTCAAAGTTATTAAAACAGATGTGTGTAGTGCTGCATAGTTACAGAGTTCTCTCTCCAATTACAGCTACAACTGGAATTTCCATTACACAGACAATGCTTTGCTAAGATGGCATTTTTGTTTTTCTTCGCACCCCACCCTCCTGCCTATTCGAAGTCCTCAAATAAAATGTTTTCAGGTTCATTTTGGTTTTTCCCCAGCATGACGTTAATATGGATTTTCCTCAGAGAATTTCTTGTACACAAATAAATTTCTCAAAATTAAAAAAATTACTGCAAAGGGAAAACAGGACTTTTACAGAAAAACTCAGTAATAAAAAGGTTTGAGACTCTCTGGACAATCTTCAACTTTTTTTCTTTTCTAAAATAGGGAAGTTCAAGTTTGTTTTTTTTTAAAGACTGATTTAAGGAATCACTATTTGTTTTAGTGAAGAGCAACAGAAGAATAGAGATACTATCTGGGCTTTGGCTGTGCTTAAAATACAAACAAAAAGTTAAGTGGACATTATTTTGCCTTTCTCCTACTTCACTACATTTGTCACCACGTTTCACTATGGTGGGATCTGTTCCCGTGATCACTGTGCCACAAAGGCGCCTGAAGTCATTACTCACTCTGTTAATCACTAATATGGATGGGGAAGAAGGGCCTGAACCTTTTCACATTACAGTCTCATATTGCTCAGGGGGAAATAAATGATCCAAGTGTTGAAAGAGGATAAATTATAAAATGCCCTCCTTATAAACTGTAACTTCAAGGTAAAGCTGCCACTTGTTTCTAAACCTTAGCTACCCTTGCAGGCTACATTATCTGTGGTCCGTTATACTTCCACAGCACTTGTTACTAATTATTTCCATTGTTTTCCAAAGCCTGTAGATATAAGAAAGTACTTAAATACAATTCTAAGTGTCAAATTTAAGCAGTGTGGTTTCCCCAAGTTTAACATCATTGCTTATGCAAGTCAGAGGGGTAAAATTTGACCTTAAGAAACCAACTCAGTTAGAAATACAGAATATATTTGTTTTCTACGTGCTGCAGCAATGCAAAGAGCTTCTTCCTCTTTGCTTCTCAAATAAACAAGCCAAAGGAAAACGTTACAATGGTAAAAACACTGAGGTAAAAATACCTGCATCTCTGCTCCGAACACTTACAGCACAGTTCTAGCCTGCTTTGCAGCCCAGGGATTCTGGTTTCATCTCTTCTACTGGGCAATGTAAAAACCATCATGCAATTCAATATCCCTGTTTCAGTGACAAAATTTTCACAGCTGTCCAGAAGCAAGAAATGGACATTTCTTCCACAATTAAGGAAGCTAATTCATTGTATCAATTTCACTCAGGGAGAAATGAAAATAGATTCATGCTTGCAGGACAAGACTAAGACCCATGCCCACTACCTTTCAGAATAAACACACCAAACTGGTCTATAAAACTACAGCTTAAACCATGCTGCTCACACATGCAGAGCCTCAAGTTCCCACCAGACAATACTGCCATCACGTTTCACTACAACTAAAAGGAACACTTCTTGTTCCTAGCAATGTTTTGTTCTTTTTATTGTGTAGCCAAAAGTTGCTCCTTCAGTAGAAATTAATAGCACACTTGGGATAGGAAGGTCTTCAGGAGACCATTACAGCATTTCAACACTATTTATGTCGTCACCATGTGGCGCCTCTTTTACAAAAGGGTAGGGCAGCAGGTTGTGCAGTGTGCTTGCAAGACCATAATGCTAGAGATTCTGTTTGTATATTCAGAGACAGGAAACACTTGCCTTTACTGGCTTTAAAAAGGTCAGCGTTTGATTTAATAAATTCCCTGCCAAGAAAGCAGACTCCATTCTCAAAGGTTTAACACTAGCACTCGCTGGGTGGCTCGGTATCTCAGAGCATTGCTAGCAAGCTACAAAGACTTCTACATCTGTGGATTTCCCCAGTTTGAAACGAGCCCAATTCAGCCATTTCTGTACTTAGCAGTCTCTCTAAATACATGAGAGAGGAGTTTGGCAAACGTCTGTTCCAGCTCTACATTATGAACTCATCACAACATCCTGTAAATGGGGAAATGCAAATTTTAAATGAAGTTAATAAACCTGTCTTCCTTGTCTCTATAAAGCATACTGCAGTTCTACTGCTTAAGTTACGCACGCCCAAACTTTTTCCCATACAAACAGTCCTATTGACTTCAGAGAAACCACTCATATGAGTTCAGTCACACACATGTTTAGACATTTGCATGATTAGGCTAAAATGAGTAAATGTGAAGCAGAGTGTCAAAATAATCATTTAAAACTCAAGTGCATAAATGCTGCGTGCAACTGAATATAAAGCCAAAAGGAAAACTTTATCCTCTCAAGGAAAATTGATTTAATAAATACTATAGCAATAATAACAATGATAATAACTACACTAATACACTACTTTCTAACTTCAGAACATCATAGTAACAACAAATCATAGTGACCAGAGACAGCATCTATGTATGGTAAGTATTTGTTCCTAAGTCCATTTAATGGTAGGATCACAGAGTTTATTTTTTCCCAACTTTTCTGGGTAGATAAATTAAAGGAGATTATGGCCCTTAATCATGTATTCAAATTATGCACTGATGCTACCCTTTTGTCCTTGCCCTCACAAATCTTGAAAAGAAATAATTAATAAATAATGCACGCATTACATTTGCAGTGTTGCATTCAGTCAGATCCATCTAAAAATAGCAACAAAACTCAGACTCAAATATGTATGCTGTTTCTGCTTCTATGAATGTTTTTTTAAAGTGTTATTTCCTCGGTAATATTTTGTGTCCTAAGGATGATTCATCCAAAAAGGAAACAGTAAAAATCAAGATAGATTTTACCTACGAAAAATAACAACACTCTGTATATACTCAAATATCATTGCACTGATGCAGTATTTTAACACCTCTCTGTGCCACATCTGTTATGAGACCTGGCTCCTGGTTGTCCTGCCAGTCGGGCTATCACCAGCACACAAGATTGGGAACATGACAGAATTTGTGCTCCCTCTGTTGGCTATCTTGCTATTTGGTAGGAAAAACATCAGCCATTTCACATAAAAAGGAAAAAATCTTACTGGAAGGGAACGCTATTTTAATTTTTTGGATAGGACTGAAAAATTATTTGCTATGCAACCGACAATGAATTTAGAAAAAGAGCAAGCACACAAGCAATGAAATGTCTGAACTCCAACTGGGACTTCACCAGGCCTCGAATTTTCCAAGCACAAAATACCTGCTCTGAGTTTTCTGTCTATAATGAATCAGTGACACATATTACCAAAATCATCAGGCTTAGGCATACGAACAAGTATTTAGATGTCAAAGTACCGGTATATCAAAGCACAAAAAACACTATCAAAAACTGTGCAGCTGCTTGTAAATGCCAAAGTTTAGCCACAAAAGCAGACTTGGAAAAATACTGGACTATATGCACATATTCACAGTATGTTATACCAAGAAACTACAATCAAAGTCTCAAATTTGGATAGTAAGAATTCTCCTTTTAAAAGCATTTAAAAGAATTCCTACTTTATAGAAATAAATGCCAACAGCTATTTGGTTCAGTAACACAAATGAAGCAATTATATTGCCTTAGTAATTATGAAGTCTTAAAGTAGTGATACTGGTCATAATATTGCCTCCACTTTCTAGATAGGTAATTAACTTGTGTGATGTCAACACTTCAGACCTCCTTACTGAGTAAGAACGTCAAACAACTGTATCGCAAGCACACCAGAAATGCAGGCGCATCCCCTGCCGACAGCCTTCGCCCACCAGCTTCTAAACCCAGCAGAGTTTTGAGGCAGGGGAAAAAGAATAAAACAGGGAGAGACTACAATGTAAACAGGGCTCTACTGCAAGGGCCCAAGTTGTTATACAAAAACATATTAGGTAATGAGAAGGCTTAGCGAGTCACTGACTCATTAGTCAACACATGGGTGTGTGGCTGGCTGGAATTCCCAAATCAGATTGTCTGCCAGACAGTCAATTCCATTACCCTGCTCTGATAAAACCTGCAAAACCTTCAGACAGCTATCCTCCCCTGTCCTCTGGCAGGATATCCAGCAAGCAGACCTGTCTGGTCCCAGGAGCAGGGGTCTATTCTCTCTTAGCTTTCTAGCTGTTTTTATGGTGACTTATTTCTTTGTCTCTCCCACTCACAATAAACTGAACTTCAGCCTGCAGAGCTGTGGTGGATTACCGGTTGACATCCTCACCACAAAAAAAAAAGGTGCTGCTTGGAGCATTATTGTGATATTGTATTTAAAGTGAGTATCAACAGCTTTCTACCTCATTTTATCAGGCTCAGTCATCTTAACACATTTTGGCTGCTAAGTACTGTACTAATTCTAATGAAACTGAGCTATATTTTTTGCCTGCTGAGGAATTGGTGTGCACGGAGCACTACTGAGGAGTGGATACGAAATATGAACATGTATAGATATTATGTATTTTTCTCTTGACAGCTGAGAAGATACCTAGTTTTTATACTGCAGCCAAAATGTTACTAGATCCCAGGTAAGACTAGTGGTTAGAAGAGCTTGTCCTCATCCTGTAACCTGTGGAGATGGAGATCATGCATGCCCTTCACACTAATCAAGTTAACACATTCCCTCACCTTCCTTTTTTTTAAGAAAAGAAGAAGAAAAAAAAGGACCGTATGCTATTATATCCTGATTATTCCTATATGAATATTCCTCTGCCTCCAGCAAGACTCAGAAAACAATAGCTGCATCGTTTCTACTCTGTGGGGCACATGCCTTGGATTGCTAGGGTAAAATCCTCATATCCGCTCACACTGTTTACATAGCAAAAGGGATGAGAGTCGTCTAAAGCAGACCTTGCAGTATGCATTACTCTGGCAGAGGATATACCTCAAGAGCAATAGAAAGCAGCTCTGTAACCTCTCTTTGAAAAGTGTTCTGCCTGTGGCACTGAGGAACCCTACAGGAATCCAGGCTGAGGACAGGGAGTGGACAACAGTCTCACATGAAAAGATTTTGGGGAATGATGGCACAAGACTAGAAAAACCCAAAAACCTCAAAACTCTGGCACCAGGATGACAAATAGCTTACAACTACTCCTTATTTCTACCGACTTCTCAGCTCTGACTTTTGCATTTGAATGTTTCTTGAAGAAACACAAGCACAGCATTAATATTAATAGTGAGCATTTCAGACATGAGATACAGAAAGAAAACTCAAAGCCATCTAGCTGTCCACCCATGCTATAGGCCATACAGAGTAAGTCTTATCTACAAAGATAAAAAAGATCTCAAAGAGTTTGCCAAGTAAGACAGTAGTCCATCAAATAGGCAGAAACCTAGCATACAAATACCATGTATGACAGTCACTGTGAATCTGGGAAGCCAAGATATTAGCCAGTGAATATCCCCCCAACAACTCCCTTCTTTTATTAAAGAAATGAAATAATATAGTAATATTATTTTCAAAAGGGAAAAAAATTAGAGGATTTAGAGGATATCAGAAGGTCAAATATAGCTGTGAGGGGGTTCTGCTCCATGGAGTTTTAATACGGAGAATCAATGCGCTTGTTTCCAAAGATTTATGAAACCAAATGTGACTAGGTACTTATTTTCCTACACAGGCATTACTTAAAGGATATTTAAAAACAAAGGTAGGAACACTGTTCCAGTGCCACCTGTCCTTTTCAGGAAACACATATACAGTGAATTCTTTAACTCCTTAGGCCAAAACCTAGTAATCTGTGGTGCTGCTGGTCCCAGAGTGACTGCCTCTCAAGGATTTCATCAGCATATACATTGAGTTAAATAACATAAAAAGCAGAAAGAATATTTTCTCCTAAAGCAGGGGAAATAAATTATTGAAAAGAAGTTTTTTTAAAACAACTCTCTGCCTCACTGAAGAGGAAGGCTTCCACAGTGATCTCTGCAGTATAATGAGTGGAATTACTGAGAGAGAATGTCAGTTGCATTATAACTCAAATATAAACAGCAGAGATAGTTGCTGATACATCTGGAAAGCCCATTATCCTTTAGAAAAGAAACTTATTTAGACTTGCAACTTCAAAACAGAAAAATCCAGAATGCTTTAAACTGAAATGCACATTATATAGCTCACCTCAATATACATTTTGAAATTGACAAGATAAGTAGACTAGCTTTTGACATAATGTATTCAGGTTGGTTCTAGCCACTAACCAATTATTGTGAAGTACTTTTGAGATACAAAAAAATCTGAAAGATGCTATCTAAAATTTACTTTAAATTCCTTAGATCCCTACCACTGAGGTTTCCTTGCACTTAACTTTTTTTTTTCCTAAGATTTTTCTTACATTATGAAATGAATTACAGTACAAATCTATCTCTTCATAATACAGCACTAACATAAGAAATATTTGCATAATGGGCAACAGGAGAGAATCAGGTAGTCAGCTCACATACTGTATACGTCCCTATAATACAGGTCTGCTTTAATACAGCAGCAGGGTGAAGTCTTACTGCTGAACAGCATTCCACTGAGTTTGAGAGCACACTTGTGAAGATCTGTACTGTCTCAGGATCAACGTAATCTACATGAGGTAAACATACCCTTGTAAAAGCTAGAATAATTGACTGTTAACCAAAATATAATATATGAATTAATATAACCATACAAATGCAAGTAGTTGTAAAAGGGCATTTCAGTTTTAACATCATCCAAAAAACCCCCAAAACCAGAGGAATAAATCACCCCTCAGGCTATAAAAAATTACTTTGTCCTCTGACAGCTGTGCAGTGATTACACAGCTGATACATTTTTCCTAACTAGACTTAAAAACAACAACAACAACAAAAAATCAAAAAAAAAAGACCAAACAACCAAACAACAACAACAACAAAACCCCTAAACAAATCTTTCAGAGTAAGGGAACCAAATTCTCAAGTTTAGACAAGGGGTTTTAAGTATTCTTCTTTTCCTGCTTTTGAGACCATGCTGGACTATTTCTGTAGCTATTTACACCTTTACCTCAGAGACAGCTTGACTTATGATATAGATTCACAAGCCCTTTGAACTGGCATAGGTCCACACTGCTGCAAACAGATGTTCATGCTGACACAAGGGAAGAGGTAATGAGAAGGGAGAAGATGGGGGAAGAACAGATATCCTTTGGCAGTAACACCACCACTTTATAGTGAACACTTTACTACAGAACTACTTTACCGTATACTCTGCCAGACTACACCAAATTCTTGATAAGATACTGCACGAACTATTCAGACAGTGACAATCTTCCAGGTTCTTCTTTTCAAAGGTATCCTAAAAGTCCAGACACTGGATACTGCTCTGACATGTCAACAACAATTTTGACCTATCAAGGATTCCTTCGGATAGCTGCAAATGGAATTGGTACCAGTTTCCAGATTTGCTTATTAGTCTATTTCAGGAATTACAGTTCATCAGCGATCAAGATAGTATTTCTTGCCTTTAGAGCACCATCAGTGTTTCCACATGGTTTTCTGTATCCTACGATTTCTCAACAAGAAGTGATAAGGAGACTAGTAAGAGCTTGTGATAATATGAGTGGTCCAAAATCATTTATGAATAGAAAGCAAGCATCAGCTGTCAACAGCCCTGAAGATGCGTGCAGTGCAGAACTTGTTCTGGTGACAGGAGTATCTAATAGTAGTTGTTATCATACTGCGAACTTCATCTCAGTCAGTGACAAAATCATCCTTTCCTCACTTCCGACTCATATATTCCTCCTTAAAATGATACTACATTTGAATTTGGGGTAAATATTCTGTACCTACAGAGGCGGCGGTTCAGGGCTTACCTGGTTTCACAAATCTATGTCTTTCAGTTCATTCTGGAGTATGTGCAAGGCACGCTTTTCTAGCATTTTCAGCACTTCAGACAACAGTGCTGCTCAATTTGTTACACAAGAGCTTCCACAAGCTACTTTCAGACAGAGGTGAAAAAAGGATACACAGACAAATTTCTAAATAACATCTGTGAGTAACGAACCACCAAATCTCTGCAATTCTTCTATTTCCTCCTTTTTCACAACTTCCTAAAGGGTGCTTCTTGAATATCAAGTTGTGAATATGATAGGGACAGCGAGTAATGTGAGCCAGCCATTTGTTTTAACAGGGCTAACCCGAAGCCACTAGTGCTTGCACAAGCTGTTAAGCTCTGTCATTATACCAGAGCTTCCTAGAGGCCAAGTGCAGAAGGGTCATCTCTTTGAGAAACTGTATACCCTTTACTTCGTGTTTTACTCTCTCTGAGGTTAGCTGTAACGTGACCTTCAGCATGACTTGAGGCTTGAGGTTTGAAAAGTACAGATGCTGCAGCAGATCTGAAGGGCAACAGTGGTATGAGAGCAGTCCCAAGGCAAAGCCATGAAGAAAGTCCACAATGGGACTAAATGATGCTGCACAGGAGACGTGTGC
>NW_009624790.1:211687-241538 GCF_000690535.1 Cariama cristata | reverse complement strand
TTGGCATTTCTCAATGGGCAAGGATTGAGGCTCAAGGAGTGAAGGGTTTTGGGCCATTGTCTGTTTTCAGCAATGATCCTCTGAACTTTGCAAACTGGAGAGTTTGGCGAGCTCCGAGAGCCGTCCCACTCGGAGGGAGATGCTGGTTGCAGCCTGCTGCAGTCCAGGAGAGCTCAAAGGGTCTCGTTTAGGCCCACTGTTTATAGGTTTTCAAGATGACTGACTTTAGTCATTAGTAAATTTCCATTCTGGCCACAATTCGAGTTGGTAATTGCTGGAATTCTCAAAATTCCAGTTGCGATGATACTGTGTTTTGCTCAAGCTACCAAGGCCTGTTTTGCTCGAGCTACAAAGCTGTTTTGTTTGAGCTTCCAAGGCTTGATTTGCTAGAGCTATGAGGCTGTTTTGCTTGAGCTTCCAGCCTTGGCCAGGCAACAGAAGTTGCAGGTACAATCAGTGTTATTCCCACCTTAGCTGTGAGAGAGTTTCTGGTACGGTCAAGGGATGCTTAACCGCCCAACTCATTACAGGAAGGCTAAGGCATGGATTCCTCAGATCGTAGCAAGGCACAGAGAAGAGAAGGGAAATACACTAGCACATTACAGTGAAAGATTTGATACATATGTAACTTGGAAATTACAAGAACGGGTAGAACAGAAATGTGGTGGAGTAAAAGCAAATAAATATCAGAGATGAACTGAACTTGGCAGAGCAGGTTGTTAAAAAGGAGAATCGTACTGACAAGATCCTTAACTTCCAAAGTGCCTATATTTTAACAGTCTGTGCCTTTCAGAAATGTATTCAAGATTCACAACATGAATGTCAAACATAAAGTCTTCTGATGTTTTGTATTTTGGGTTGTGAATAAGTATCCTTTTCTACAGTGTTTAAGAAACTTTTAGTAGGTGTTATTTTCAAAATAAACAGGAAACTAAAAAATATCTCCATTTACTGAATGATCCTTTTGGAGAACAGATGAGATCTATAGCAGTGATTTTATCTCCAATGTAATTTATTTTATTTTCAATTTTATTTGATTGCATTAACAAAGAGAATGACTTAACCAGAAAAACTGGTGAAAAGAAAATTAAAACCAAGTTCTAGATGTGTAATAGCTTGTTTTCCAACAGTGTGTTTTTGAAACAGATCGGTTTACTAAAAGATTTAATATTTTTTGAGAGGATAAGTGAAAATATTGTCAACACCTTCCATTTCTAGCTGATGGATTTGAGACTGATGAGAAGTAAAGACCATTCAGATAGTGGTGGCAGGAGATAGGAAATTCGATGACAAGCTGGAGAACTATATTAAGCAACACAGGGGAAGTAGACTGTGATAAAACAGATAACAAATATAGCTGTCTCCATGACAGGTGAATGAGCTGATCAGAACTCATGAACTAGAAATAAAGGAGTAAAAGTGTTGAACTGGTGCTGTAATATAATGGGAAACCAATCCAGTTATGAAATGAAATCTTTTGAGTTCTAAAACCCTATGAAAACAGGTAAGATTAATATATGGAGAAAATAAAGCCTCATGATTAATAACCTATGGAAATCTTTCTGGGCAGTTTATTCAAGGCTTTACTGTCCCTGCCTATAAAAGGAAAGAAAAAAGAAAGGACAGGGAAAAAACACCAACCTTATCAAATCTTTCTCTCTCTGCTCAGGTTGCCAGAGAGTTGTATGTGATTCCAGCTAAAGAGAAGCTGCAATGCCAAAACCCCTGAGATCCACATCGCCCCTGGGACTGGCAGCAGCACAAGGCCAAGCACAGACAGGGGCTTTTTTCACCCTGGCTTTACAATGCAGTTGCTCTTTTCATATACAGGAGTGGGAGAACGGTCACTTTTGCCCTTCCAAAACGTATGCCAGGATTGGAGATTTGCCCCTTAAACATAATAGTCATTGGTTTGGTTTCCTGCCACTATTTAGTTCTGAGACCAAAACAGTGTATCCATTTTTTCCTCTAATGCAGTTGTGATTAAATTTTGTCTGCTACAATCCCAATTCTTCACTAAGGTCTACAAGTGGGTAAATGCAGTAGCTCAGTCAAGAAGTTAAAACTTAAATGTGCATCAGGAAAATGCAGATCGTGGAAGTCAAAGCTCTGGGAGGAAGTGAGAGATGAAAGTTAAGATGAAGAAAGATGAAGAAGAAAAGCAGATGAAGTACAAAAGAATGATTCCTTAGCAGGGGAACTTAATGTTTTGTTTATTTGAAAATCTGGTTTTTAAAGGGCTGGTGAAAGAATGATACCAAAATTTTAGGGAACTTTTTTATTAGCTAAGAATAATTTTATGCTGCATTTTCATATGTTTAGATATCTGTAAATAAGTGCAACTGCATATAAAAATATATAATAAGTATAATTAAATAAAATATAAGTGTAAATAAAGCATCTATGAGTACATAGACATTGAGAGTCATCTTCAGGAAACAAAAAGTCTGTCCACGTGTTTTATTGTGATATAGCATAAAATTTCTTGTAAAATAATTGTAAATCAGAATTTATATCATAGAGTCATATTTTTATATGATAGAATTACAGATTCTTTCAGGCTGGCAAGAACCTCTGGAGATCAGCTAGTTCAACACCCCTGCTCAGAGCAACATCAGCTAGAGCAGGTTGCTCATGGACCATGTCCAGATAGCTTCTGAAGACTTCCACAATCCCTCTAGGCAACCTATTCCTGTGTTCAACCACCTGCACAGCAAAAAGTTTTTTCTTACATTTAAATTGAATTTCTTGTTTTTTTCAGCTGTGCACATTTACCTCTTGTCCTGTCACTGTGCACCATTGAAAAGAGCTTGGCTCCATCTTTACACCACCTCCAACCCCATCAGGTATTTATACACATTGGTAAGACCCTCTGAGCCTTCTTTTCTCAGTGTTGTACAGTCCCAGCTCTTTCAGCCTCTCCTCATATGACAGATGTTCCAATCCCTTGTGTTCTTTTGCTGCACTCACCATATCACCTAACAGCACCACAAGATATGCGTTGTTTGGCTTCAGCTGGAGCAAAGTTAGACCAAGACTCCATGCTCCTTAAAATCCAGCCATGTCTTCCTCAAAACATGTAAAAAGTATGGTCTTACACTGGCACTGTTCACATCTCTTCTGCGAATGAGCCAAGGTTCTTCCCCGTGGAGTGTTTTACTTCAGAGACCACAATCATATTCTCTTGTCTTCCATCATCTTGTTTCAGATGGTGACTTGACTAATTTCTAAAAGAAAATTTTAATGACATGGATTGGCTGATGAAATGGAAGGGATTCTTCCATGTTCAATGCAGATACAACTGTGGTTTTTAGCCTTGATTTTTTTCCCTGTTTTAATTAACACTAAAGAAAAAGAAGAATTCAGAGGTAAGGAGGCACCTGGGGAGGGTTCCTTATATCTCCATAATTTGTTTTGTGAATGTTCATGGCTAATACATTCCTATGTAGTGGCCTGTGTTCAACAGGAGGGAGGGGTCATGGGTGGTGTGTCTGGAGGCTTCCTCAGGCCAACCAGCCTCCAGGAATCAGAGGCTGCAGGTGACTCATCTGATTACTGATTCATGGATGTGACAGCAGGTACCACCACTGCCTTACCCAACTTGAGTAAGTCAGGTTTGTTCTGAGCATACTTGGCACTCTGAGCTCCATAGAGGACTAAGATACAAAGATTTTTCTTTTCTGAACTTCAAAAAGCCTCTGGCAGGAGGTAAGCAATCACTGCAGTAAAGGTAAGGACCTGACCCAACATGACCAGGAGCACAGTTTGGGACTCATTATAGCATTTCTACATGAAACTTTGTATGCCAAAGACGTATGAGATTTCTCCACACATTAAATGGGGTTTTCTAAAAAACGCTGCTGAATTTAGGCTCCTGAAATGTTGCTTAACAGAACCCCAAGCATGCAGATATTTTATTGAATGCTGCTTCTTAGGGCCCAAAATCCATCTGTAAAATGGGGATAACAGTACATTACCTCCCAGAAACCACATACAAAATCTCTCAGTAACATCCCACCCTTAGGACCAGAAAGAATGTCTTTCAGAGTGACAGTACAAGGCACAGGCTGCCTCCTAAGTGGAAGTCTGCTTACAGCATTCACAAAACCCTAGCCTTAGAGCTAAGATCAGTTAATGCCCAGGAGACTTTCTTGGCCCAATCTCTAAATGCTGCAAGATTGACCACTTAAATCTGTATGGGGAAAACTGCAAACAGACAGCCAGGACACTGCTCCCAGTCTTCCTCCCTCTTCTCCTCCCTAAGACTCTGTCTGAGAGACATTTCTCTGAGAAATGTCATCCGTGACATAGAACTTCTTTAATTAAAGATGACAATTCAAGTGAGGCAGAATGGGATGTTATATCTCCCAGCTTGCCATTTATAATTGTGAGTAGGTCGGTCACAATCAGAGCTCTGTGCTCTAGAATTCTGCTTTCCTTTCCAATATTTAGTATTGAACTGGAGAGTGGGTTTAAAGTAATGATTTCTGTATTAGATTTTGCCTTTCATATTAATTCCCGTCAATTGCAGTGACACTTGCATGCAAGAGCACATTGGATCAGCTACAGACTTCCTCATTGCTGAGCTAAGGCAGAAAAACCCTCCTGACTGCAGCAGAAATGTTAGCAATAATCCTAGAGAAATCATGTGTCGCCAGCACTTAATGGCTAGCTCTCTGATTAACAACCTGAGGTAAACAGAGGGCAGTTAATAACATAAACCACTGTGGTTTATAATATCAATAATGCTATGAAATTACCAAGTTTTGGAGGACTATTGCTGATATAAAGTATATTCAACAACTTACTCCAGCAACGTTATATATTTAAAGGAAGATAGATGGGCTGGATACAATGTCAGTTGTTCCACACCGTTAACAACCCTGTTTTTCCTTTCAGAATACAGATATTTTGGCTATGTTTACAATTTTACTTTTGGATCAATACAAACTTTATAGGCCAGGATTTTTTTCTCTGCTTCTCTTACAGTGGTAAGAAACTCCAGCGCAGTCAATATACAGAATTGCCTGGCTCAGCACCAGAGGAGATAGTGCTAATCAAAGTAACGGCAGCAAAACTTGAACCAGCCCTTAGAAGGAGAAGGTATTGCAGACTAATTCATTAATCTGTTAAGCCCCTGTGTCAGCAAGAAGTATTCTCTTTAGTCGAGTGTCCTTAATAGGATATATCAGGCTCTGAACCTGAGGCAGTTCAGTTTTTAAGTCCAGCAAAAACTACCAGGACAGAGATCTGAAACGTACTAAAAACATTTGCTATATATATGCATCTGAGCATCATCTAAGCAATCTCTACTGCTGAATGAGTTATAATCAAGTTATGTCTGACCAACTACAAAATACGCCAATTTTTTGCATTTGGATAAACGATTGCTGGAAAAATAGATAGAAAAACAACAATTATATAACAGTAATTGCCTACTATTGTTAGCCACACACTAAATTCACAGTGCAGTCTCTCCTAATAATCATGAAACCCGTCTCTCCATATCCATAGCAGGAGTGACGGTGCCAGGAAGCAGCATGTTCTGGGAAGTACACTCCGTTGTGGGATGCTCTGCAAGGCACGAGTCAGTTAACCCATTCACCGGCATTCCCAGTTTTACAAGAAGATGATACTAGTATACCTCTTCAAACACTAAAGAATTCAAACTAGGTGAATACAATCAGGTTTCACTGAGGAGTCAAGAAGGAATAGGCATTTTTTCTCCCAGTCCTTGCTCTCTGAGATGGAAAAGTATAGATTGCATTTATAAAGCCAAAGTTTTGCCTCAGTGTCACATAAAATAAGTCTGATGAGAATTTAAAGGAAAAGCTGGAGTGGTTTATTATTTTATTTTTATTCTGCTTGTAAACTCTGAAAGCCTCTAGAAAGATGAACAAAATTTTGCTCATGCTTTTAATACAAACCAAAAAAACTGCCTCTGGCTGACGCCAGTCATGGAAAGTTTACACAAAACGATTTTGTTTCAGAAAGTTTTCCGTTTCCCCCCAAAAGAGAAGGATTATGTATTGGAACCTGAAAAACGAACATGCCTATGCGTGAAAGAGGAGAATAAGAGCTAATATTCCACACTGCATTCAGTAACTACAATAACATTGTTTTCCAAAATTTACTATAGCAGAAAATGGAGAAACTACTGTGGTGGCAGCAGCAGGGACAGAAAGGGGGAACCCTTTTTACAAATAAAACTAGCATTGATCAATTTTTTTGGTGTTTTAATTTATTTATTTTTTATTTTACCAACGTGTCTTCATTGAAAAATGAGGTGAAAGAAAAGAAAAATGTTTTTCACATTGGGACTTTCAATGAGAAAACTGGACATTTAGGTTTTCAGCAAAAACTTTTTAACAAAATTTAAACATTTCCTTTTGTACTGAATTATTCTGAAAGAGGAGGAGCGTAATTTCTCAGGCAGCTCTACTGACAATGAAATTCTTCAGGATTTCACAACATTGCTTCCTACTGTGTTTCCTCCAACTCCAGAGAAAAACAAATGCAAAGATTTGTAAAGCATTAAAATAATGGCAGGCATATGATTTATTGTACTATGCATGATTTAGAGCACCATGTTTACTCCAAGCTGGTAGCACATCTGCAATGGCATTACATGACTTTTCTCAATAAAAGAAAACAGTGGCAGGAAGCAATTATATAGAAAGGCCCACTAATATAAGGCATGTAGCCTTTAAAAATAGGAGGCATTAGCTCCTACATAAAAGTTAAATCAAATCATGCAGATCATACTGTAATTATTCCTTTTTCAAATCTTGTTAGGTATAAAGATTATTGATAATTGGGAGGCAAACAACAGGGACATTAACAGCAGTGGCACTTGCGCTTTGTTTGCCAGCTTCAGAAATGACCCAAATATTACCCCCATCCTTTCACTACAGTTTACCTGATTAATCTGAACCTAACCAGCTCCTCTCTCCTTGATGCCTACACAAGAACGACTAAAAGGAAAACAAAAAACTTCACTCAAAATTGTGCCTTACTGAGCTTCTTGTGGCTCCTGTTGCCAAGGAAACCTGAGCAAATTCCTCTCAGAGAATACCCTGAACTGCTTAAGCCAGCCAGGCTTCCTACTTGGTATCAGGAAAGGGAACAAAGACAGAAAACAAACAGGACAACATGGTTGTAAAGCCCATTGGGGAGAGAGAGAAAAATATACTACAGGTTAAAGCATCTGCTAGCGAAGAATATCTTTCATTTAGGTCAAATCAAGGCTTTTCAATCTCTGTCTATTGTTCCTTCTCTTGAGGAACTTGTTACTTCAGACAAATCGGAGAGAGAATAGGTCTCTTCTTTCAGTTATTGAGTTGATGGTGTTAGAAATCATCTGCCTTTCGGAAAACCATCTATTAGTGTTCTCTGATCCCTCATGAAAAGGAACCTGATTAAAATTATTAACAGAATTATTTTCCACTTTTTATTTTCAAGTGTGATACTGGCTCAGAAAGGAACAATATCAGTAATTATCACTGGTTTAATCAGATGCCTTTTGTATAGTTTTCTCTCTTCCTCTTCCCTCCTCCCTTTCCTATTTTCTTTTCAGCTTTTTCTGATTATAAATCTCACTGGTTTCATTAAATGTTTAGGGCCAAATTCTGGCACTCTGCAGAGCTGGCAAGAAAACGGTCATACATCAATGTTTAAAAAGCATCTATATTACAAGCCCATGTCCCAGCCAGCCCAGACCCTGCACATTTCATATCCCACCTCTACAGCATCATTCCCTGAAGGGGTCATTCCTTCCAAGAGCAAGAGTTGAAGCATGGGTTGGGGCGTTCAGAGCCTTGTGTGCATGGCTTATAGACTGTGATGATCACATCTTCTGATCTTCTGGGCCCACCCTTTCTATCCTCATCATCAATGAATGGGAGCACGCCACCACCCTGGAATGCACCTTGGTGGACCCTCTGCAGCCACGTAAGACACCATGTTTGGACTGAGCTTTCTCTGCTGCCTCAGTTTGAGGAGCAGGATTGCCAAGGTAGACAAATACTTGAGATCAAGCCACTGGCACTTGCAAGAGGTGGGAGGAAGAGCTCCGACCGTCAGAGGTGGCTCCCAAGAGCTCTCATGCCAGGTTAAATCAGGTTTACACCACAGGTTTCAAAGTCCTTTTTCTGACATAAAAGGAAACTGGATAAAGGCAATCCAGTCTAAAAATCAATAGAAGAAGCCTTCTCAACTGATGCCTTTTTCTGCCAGGCTCACAGCAACAGGATTATAAAGCATGAGTTGATCATAAGATGGAAAACAGTCAAGGATAATTCAACTGCTACTTAGAATAATAATTAAAAATTTAAAAATAAGTCTATAAAAACATGTTTAAAATATACATTTAATTAGACCGCTCTCTGATCCTCTGGTACTGTGGAAGAGGACTTCTGAGGACCTAGAAAAAGAGTGGTAAATCACAGTGAGTTTGGGAGGAATGCCACAAGAGAGCTGGGAAGCAAACTAAACTACTGAGGCTTCCCTGGCAGCCTTAATTAGTCACTTGCCTTGCTTATGCTGCAGTCCAGATGGCATTTTCCACTCTTGCTTTAATGTTATTTAAATAAATATAGAGGTTTTATTATCCCTCTATGAGTTTCCTTAAGTTTTTTTAGATAGCAGATAAGAGGGAAATGAGCAAGAATGTGAAAGAAGCTGTGTCAGAGAAGCGTGTGGGAGTTGGCAAGAAATCTTTGGCGCTATTGTGATTGACCAGCTAAGAATGCAGCAAAAGCCAAACAGCCCTCTCTGTGGATTATTTCTGCAGAGGGTATTCCTGAGTTTGTGCTTATGGAATTTCTGCCTGATCCTTCCATTGGGAAGATGGGATTTGGTCTCCACGTGGATTGAGAGGAAAGTTCAACTGCCCAAACCTTCAGTTCCTGGCAAACTTGTGTATAGTCAGAGCCATCTATGCAGCCTGTCTGATACTGGGGGGAAAGCACATTTTTAAATGCACGATAGCTAATGCGAAACTCCATCTGTATGAGTGAGAAAGGTACATGTTAAACATTCAATAGTCCATAGGTTTTGAAGTACTAGAAGCAAATTTTACATATAGCGTATTTTAAAGATTGAGTTTCAAGTGTCTTATCTATGTGAAGGTATCTATTAAGTGTTGGTTAAATGCATCTGTAATTAAATATACTCTCTTTTTTAACATAATTTTCTGCATGCAACACTAAAGTAAAATTCACAAGGGCAAATTTAGAGTCAAAAAGCTCTGTTTCTAGTTCCACCCATTCAGAACCATACAATACTTAGCCTGTTGCTCTGGCTGCCGCAGTTTACGAGATCTGCCAGGGTGTGTTTGATAGGGATGCTCAGAAACCATTCACAGCAATGCTAAATGCATCCTACATGCTCTGCCTTGTCTGAAAGCTTTCACTTCTCCAGGGCCCGTGGAAGCTCTAAGCAACCAACAAGTTCCCATGAAATCTCTGCCTTGTGTGGCTTTAGACCACCCTCCTGGAGAAGGAAAGGAGAAATAGTACCAAGAAATCATTCTGATTTGAGTGAGAAAGGGGAGCAGTGAAACATACAGCAGTATTAACCTTTGTTACCTACAGTTCTTCATGCCCATACAATGGGGAGAGCAGAACTATGGCCCATTCTCTGTCCAAATCATCTGCTTTTCATTTTCTTTCACTTGTGGACAATTCTTCCATTTTTTAATGCCTTGTCTGCTGTCTGTCTCATGCTCTGAATAACATCTCCTACCATTACATAAATTTTCCATTTGGAAACAGGCGATTTCTTCTCTAGTGATTATGAAATAGGGTATTTTTACAACCAGCAAACTTCAGTTTGATAATCTCTGAGATTCTAATCTGCAGTCTGAAGAGATTCTAGGTTACCGAGTTTAAAATGTAAACTACTCCTTAATGGATTTCACTGAGTGGAAACAAGATATACTATACCTGAAGCCACCACTGAATTTCTCATGAATAACACCTGGAAGGAGAACTATCAGTAGTTCTCTCCAGCTTTTCTCTCCAGTCCACCTATCCCTACCACCATTTGCTAGTATTAGCACCTCTACACAGCTCTTTGGCTCCCTTGGAAGCAAGTGGTGCTACTGTATCTGGCCTTCACGTAGGTCATAATATCTCTCTTTTACCTAATGGGGTCACGCATGTGAAGCTGGAAGCATTGTTGAGGCACATGCTGAGACATTCCTTGTGAGTGGCTCAGGGTAGCTAGGGTAGCTCTCTTTTTTGTGACTATATTTCCCCAGGAGAACTGTTCTAAATTCAGTTTTACAGAAACAGAAGGAATACCCTGAGAGCTGGAGATGTGCAGGAGCTGGTCATAGGCAATGGGCCTCCTTCCTGCAAGGCATGACTGGAGATGTAGTCACTTTGGGATCAAAATGTTAAACTCCTTTAGATGACACGAACTTTTCTGACAGGTTTGAGGCACACAGTATTTCCACTCCCTCACATACAGAGTGAAACAGGAACAGAAACAACAAGGGAGTTCTTTGTTGAAAATGAAAGACGATAGGAAGGAAAGGAAACATGAGATTCATTTTAAATCATTGCAAGTGTTTGGCTGTCAAGGGAAAGATGCTGCAAAAGGACCACGTAAAACAAACTTTATTATCCTAGTCACAAAAGCTCACTTACTCCTTCACTGGTGAACTTCAAAAGCATGGTTTCTACACACTTTTAGTATAACAATTTCTTAAAACTTGTTTAAAGCTTAAACCCACAAGTCTTTTGGGAAAAAGTACTGATGCACCTTATTCAGTCCAGGTTCATATTCCTGGACTTGTATAGCCTGGAGCCGAGAATGGAGGTGGCATGGAGCAGGGTAGGCAGTGGCAGGTTTCCTAAACTCCCCAGCAAGTTCTCAAAGGAGTAGGTCTGAAGCATTATTTGACATCAGCACATCTCATGTATCCACAGATTTAATATGCTGTTTCTATGTATTCATTACTCCAGTTGGATGTCGGAAGCACTGTTATTTAAGTGCTGTTTGTCTTCCTTTTTCTTTATTACTGCAATCAGTAAGATTCATCTTAATTAAAAGTCTAAAGTTCAATGATAGATTAAAAAGGAGTACCTATAGCTTTGATGGCCTCTTGAAAAGGCTAGCTGGATTTTGTTTAAAAAAATGAGAATGCTGTAGTTTTTGTTTTGTTTTGCTTATTAACTTCTATTTCCACGTCTGGCTTTAAGGGTTACCTTCTTAGTGAAAACAGCTGTGCATGTCTCTGATAAGCTAATGCTGTGCTGGAGTCCCAAGTGTATTCTCCTTGGACCCTGTAATGCGTTACAATCCAGCACCTAATAACAATGGTCATTTTTAACAGTATGTGACAACATGAAATAGAACTGGTACTTTTGAAGTTTACAACTGTATTGTATGATTATGGATTTATGTAGGATTTTAATGTAGCTTAATGCAGTAAAAAAAAATGTGCCCAGGGTGTTAAGCACAACAGCAAATACGACAAAGGTCTTCTTTCCAGGTAAGTCTCTATTTTAATTTACTCCTAAAAAATACAAATTTTACAGTGTGTAGAAAATTAGCATTTATTTCAGTCATATTTTCCATTTCCAGTATTTGTATGTCATATATCCAGTGAATTAAGGAAAATGCAGCAGAGGTATCAACCTTACATCTGGATTTAGGCCATTGTATGAATGACCTGTCCTCATCTCAGAAATGAGCTATTTTACAATAAAGGCTAAAATTAATGGAATTCTATAGTACAGATCAGGGAGCTATATTTGTGCACATTCTTCCATAGCTTTCTATCTTTACAAAAAACACCAAAGGCAAATTTTAGTAGTCTCATATGGTCAAGATCCAAGTCCCTGCAGCAAAGGATGACCCATTAGCACTAACCATAAATAGTTCTTTAGGGCAGATTGCTCCTGCGATGGCAACACAGACCCTGGGAAGGCAGGAAACCCGGGTCCTTGCTGTTCTTACAGTCACTGCCTCACTCTGTGGTGGAGAATCACCTACCCCATCTGGTCTGTTGAAACACTGATATCTTTAAATAGTCTGGAGGTTCTCACACTTGTTCAGCCTCATGACAGCCCTTCTTAGCTTTCGTGTCTAAGAGAATTTCACCTCTGTTTATGAAGGTGCAGGCCTCAACATATTCTGTTGCATATTTTTGCTGTAGAGAGTATTTTAATTATTAATTAGGGTAAAAATTCCTTCATAATTTGAATTTTGAGAAGCACTTTTTATCTTATTCAATATGTCAGCATGAAAAGAAAATGTAAATTAGCAATTTATTGGTACATTTGTTTGTTATCCTTCCTTTAAATGATAATGTGGGTAAAACAACTCATTCTGCATAGGGCTTTCATTTTGCTTTCTGTATTTGTCAGTCATTTTATGTTTGACTGAAATCAGCTGCAGGAGAAAAATCTGTATCGTGCATTTAGGACATTCCAAGCCCATTTTGAGTTACATATACCCTTTTGGGAAATAATTTCTATATTATTAACAGAAAAGACAGTGTATTTATGGAATTTTCACTCTCTTGTTTGGGGAATTTATACTCTTTTTTCATGGTGTCACAAACTGTTGCTGACACTTGAATAATTTACGTAGAAATCAAGATGTGCAAGATACTTCTGTAGGGTACAATATAATTCTGTGTCATTCACTATGGGTTTGTCTGGTCACAAGTGTTCAAAGCAAAGATGCACATAGCTTTCATGTAAGGGAATATTGAGCCCAAAATATTAACACAGTAAAATGATTATGAGCAGATATTCTCTTTACTCTAATTGAACGCTGATGCAATGGCTTGGTTCTCTTCTCTCCTGATGAAATATAACTGAATATTCAAAATACATTTTCTAGCATTTTAGGGCTGCAGATCAAGAGAAAATAACTGCAAAACACAATGCCATCCACTTGAAGCTCTCAGGAACTTTAGCATCAAAATGAGAGATAGCTCTATAAAACTAGACTGATACAGTGACTGATTGCTTAACAAAATTAATAGATTAGAAATGCAGTACAGTCAGAAGGGGGTTCCACCATTCATCCAATAATTAAAAAGTCTGCATATTGCATTATACCAGAAATAAACATTAAAGGTCTTCTGGAATGGGTTTAATACACAGTAAGCAAAAAGGAAATGTACCTTTCCCCTGGAGGTCTATCTGATCTGAGAGACAAACATGCCTATGTCATCCATAGTCAAACCAGTCAAACAATTACGCCAGGGACATATTTTCTCAGGAGGTAAATTGTTCAAAATGGCATAATGTACACTCTATATACATAGATTATATTTCAAACCATGTATCCTGAGGTCTGCTCATGCAAGAAGGTCCCAGTGGGCATCAGCAAGGTGGGCAGCCTTCTCCCTCTGATGGTATAGGAAGTAAGAGAAGAAAGAATGAGAGTAAAAAGGTAGCCAGCAAAGATTCCTAATCTCCCCAGTCCCAGCTTTACCCCCTCTGCTCCCAGCATAGACATGTAACATATTGGTGATGATAATTTGGGCTGCCAGGAAGCAATGCCTGGTGCAGATGCCCAGGGGCTCTGCAAGGCAGTGAGCTTTGCAGGCAGCAGCCCCAGGCTGCCTGGTCAGAGCTCTGCCCAGCAAAGGTCAGCCTCTAACTCGAGCCCTTTTTTCAGTTTCACTTAGCCTACCATACCTGTTTTATCACAGGGCAGTATCACCAGTACCGCAGCAAGTATGTTTTGGTATCTGTAGTAGACGCTGCTGTATGTTTTCCCAGTAACAGGCAAGTAGGAACAAAGATTCATCAGTGAGTAATGAACCAAATGCTAAGGTGGAGACAAGATTTAATTGTTTAAACATAGTCATTGCAGGCATGTATCAGCCTTCCCTTTGAAACATACTGAGCTACAGACGATGGGCAAGAAAATTTTGGATTTTTTCAATTTAAAGCTTGATCATATCAGCTGCTCCCAGTCTGAGCAGTTACAGGTTCTTTATTTTACTAATTATAAGAGTAATTATGCCATTAGTTCTCAGAAAGTAATTTTAATAATTAGGTCAAACACAAAACGACTCCAATCTCATGACATACTAATTTAAATTGTTTGGATATTGTAATTTAGTAGGAGGAGTTAGCGCTAGAGTCATTTTGGGGTTTGTAAGAAGGAAAATACAGCTGGAGAAATAACAGAAGACGAATTCTCTGTCGGAGACATTAGTTAAGTTGTTTCTTGAATGATGTTAAGTGAATAACATTAAAGCTATTTGATAGTGATGACAGATAAAATTATCGTGTATTGAAAAATATATTAAAGATTTGATTCAGAGGACATAATTTTGAATGAGCATACCAACCCTCTTTCTCTATTACTGTAGCAGCAGAAGAAAACATTTTCAGTTCACCCATCTAATTTTCTTGAGAAATGAATCCATTCATATCTCTGCATGATATATGCTATTCTTGAATCCAGTTTCTAATCTTAGTTGCAACCTCATAAATCTTCAAGAAAATTTACAGACGCCAGGGGGCTTAGGCCACCGAAGTCATTTACATTGATGTAAAATCCATGTATGTGAGATATTTCAGACAAAAGAAGAAGAGAAAGAAAAGGGAGAGACTGTTCAGCCCTGGACAGGAAATTAAAGCGATGTCGAAATCACTCCAGACTTGGCTTCTAGCTGTCTGCCTTTATCAATACCTCTATCCATTCACGTCCAGACTTTTTTCTTTGAAAGAGATTTCATTCTAGTGAATTTTTCCGAAACTGCTTGCTCAACAGAGCATTTTTCAGTGAAAGTAACTATGAGTGAATAAGGACCTTGGTACTGCACAGCCCTGGACTTTTTTTTACTAGAAGTTAGAAACATGCCTACAAAAGTCCAAGAATGAAGGAAAGTTGTTTTCAGCCAAACATGCCTAACATCACCTGAGAGCCATCTGGTCTTGTGCCTTTGGCAGGGTGAATAGCCCAGTAGATGCCTCACTTCCCAGCAAATCCCATATAAATCCAATCAATAACACATCAAACCTTTCTGATAATAATGAAGCAGAAAGCCATGTTTGACATCTCTCTACCCTGTCAAATTATTCAGAATTCTCTCTGAAATCTTTACAAGACAGAGAACTGCCACATAGAGATCCCAAATCAAACAACTCTTAAAGTCAGGATCCTACTGCCTGCATCTACCAAAAAATGGAATACAACAGCTATCTCTTCTAAAGCTTTGCTGATGTTCAAAGTTTTCTTGATTTATTTAACCCTACTGAGGGTGCAGTGGAATGGAAAAGTAAGTATACAGCCTTTTTGCTTCACACGCAAAGAATAGAGAAGGTGAAACTTTGAAATTCCATTTTGTAAAATGTTTTTACATTATTTTATTTAAGCAGTAAATGCTGCAGTATGAAAATAATCCTTACATGGAAAATATATTCTTTCCAGCCCACAATACCCCCTAATTTGACATTCTAAGTTAAGAATGAATGGGACTGGCAGCTTGGTCAAAGAATATATATTTTTACTGACGTAAACTGGCAAGTTTCATTACATTTATTACAACTATGATTGTCTTTAAAAGCATATCAATGAACAGTGTCATTTTATAAATTAGAAGAAGCAGTCCTGTGTAAGTATGAGAAATTTCTGCATTTCCAATTTGTTAAATAAAACAAGTAAATTTACTCATTGGATTAATCACTACAAGACACTATTCAGAGCTTGGCTAGTATTTTCTGAAAATTCTATTTCTTTAAAATTTGCTAGGAAGATTAAAATAAATGGCACTCATGGATCAGATATTGAAAATTTTCAAGTTCTCACCAAAATTTCTTCACATTTTTGATAGACATTTTTTCCAAAATATTTGAAATTCAAGAAAGTTTTTGAGTGATTAGTTAGAGAAGATTATAAATTCATCTCTGCAAAAATGTTCCTAGAAACAGTTATTCTACTGCCTGTACAAAGTACTGAATTTTAAACTAACATTGATGAGACAACTGTGGTTGGAATTACTTGGAATTTTACTGCCTAGAAGGAATGTTAGTACTGGTGAATTTTTAAGCATGTCTACACATAACAGTTATGCCATTTGCAAATCATATGCAAAAGAAATCCATTTGCATGCAGTATGGAACGTGAGATTTAGACCAACTATGAATCCCACAAAAATCCCTTGTTGCATTCCACAAAAATAAAGATATTTAGCCACTGCTTTCATTGAATTAATCACTTACGTTCACAGAAACACTGACCATACTTTCAAAACCTAGTGAAAAGATCCTTCTAACTGGGTCAGTATATCTCCTCTAAAATACTTTTGCAGAATTGCTTCCATAACTACCTCAAAGGCTGTTACATTTTTGGAACAAGTGTTGTGGTCTTTATACAACAGAATCCAGATTCATTGTACATAGTACAAGGACATGTGAAAAAGGACCTTTCAGCCCATTCCATGGAGTGGAAATCTCCCAGGGGAAAGTGGGTGGTGTTGGCATCACAGCAATTCTAGTTTCCACTCAAGGGTTCTATAGGAATTTTGCTGAAATAATTTTTTTTCCCTCAAAGTGAGTACCTCACTTCTTGGGCAACCTTGATCACTCTTGTGCAGTATTTGTTCCTTTCTCATTCCTCAAAGAAGAAAAGACAGTTTTCCATAATAATTTTCTAATGCTGCAGCCTTCTCTTTTTGTCTGTTTCATCTAGTAAAATTTACACTGTATCAGCAGCTAGACTGAATTCTAGCCTGAATCTATGTTCTGTCTTCTTCTGGAGTCCTGTTTGCAGAGGTTATGTTGGTGACCAAGATATGAATATTCTGAGATTCAACTTGCCACATGTCTCATGACATAAGCTAACTTTTTTGAAATTTTAATTTCAAAATGTTCTATTTCTCTCTCATAGTTGGAGCTAAATCAACACAGAATCAAGACTTCTGACTGGCAACAGACAGCAACAGGAAAAAGCTGGAGGAACAGGGATTTCTTTTAAGTTTAGAGATCATTTAGTCACGAAACCCTTTACCACAAAGTGTATAAGGAACCAATCAATTATAATCAAGCAGTTCACAGGTCTTCCTAAAAGAATCTGGAATTGAAATAGAAAAAGATATCCAAAACCTTCAAGGGTATTTTGGATAGAGACAGAAGCATGAAAGTTATTTTGCTTTTTTGTTGTAACGAATAGCTACTGAATTTTGCAAATATATTTGTGACAGACTTTTTTCACAGATTCATTTCACAGATTTCATTCCTACCTTGCAAGACTTAAGGCAGATACTCTCTAAAGTCAGAGTTGTGAGGGACTTGCTCTAGCAGAAGCATCATAAACCTTCCAAAATGCCCTCCCAGTTCTGCTGGCCACAAATTCCTTACTGACAGCAATTGATGGTGGAGATCTCATGAGGTTACTGTATCCAGCTCTATCTTACTGCACATCCTAATTCAGTTTGAGTCGTTTTCACCTATTCGCCACAGCCCCTGAAGTTTCCATCATCACATCTTTCTCTTGTGTCTTCTAGCTTCTGGGTCAACATTTAAAATAACACCTGTTTAATACTTTTTGGCATGCTTCTCTTCAGTGGTCAGTGTCGGTGCCATACCCAGGCAGTGTGTCCTGAGGCATGCTCTTTCTCACTGCATCAGTTCTCTCTCTCCATCGCTCCTTCTGTCTTTCTTCTCTGATGGTTCGTGTTTCCAATAGTAGGGAAGAAAACTCTGTTCACTGCCTTCACCTATTTTGCTCTCCTTTCTCATTATTTTAGTTGTGATAAGGAATGGACTGCAAGACTATTCCAGAAGAGCCTTCAGCTTAACCTCCCATGATTTTTCCTATAGGTCCTCAGCCCCATTTCATGCCTTTCAAGAAGACTCATGAGTGGCTTAGTTTCAGTTCCCATATACTTTTGATCTCAAGAACATCTTCTGGTCTACCTAATGCCTACCATAACCTCAAAGTAAAGTAGGCAAGTAAGGTCTTGAGTATGCATAACAGGCTGGATGTCGAGTCTCTGGGTTTATCTGCATTGCACAAAACCCAAGCAGTTGCATACTGAAACTTTTCTGGCCAAATAGACCCACTCCTCCACATTGGTAAGACACATCGAAGCACTGCTTTCTGCTGTACTTTTAAGCAAGGTCTTCTTGGACTGCCAACACCCATACCCTGAAATCTTACAAATAACTTGACAAATATTTCAGGTATCCTAGTCTTGAGGATTTCTGTGTTAACAAACATATCTAGCATTCTAAGGAAAAAAAAAAAAATCTGTTAAGTTTGAAAGTCTGATAATTTCCTCTCGTCCAGAAGAAATAAAGTTGTTGTTTGGTGCAGCCTTGAAATACAACAGTTCCAAGTGCCAACAAGGGACTGCTTTCAGAACATTTAATGTAAGAACATACAGAGCTGCAGTCAGTATCCAATTCCTCCAACATTCAATGCAGCTGACCTTGGCCTTGAGGCCACAGACAGTCCTGACCTCACTGGAATAAATGTTTGTTTGCTCTAGCAGTTTGGATGAGTTTATTGCAATTTCACAGTTTTGCAACAGTTTTATTGTAGACTATTGTCTGCATGGGGCAAAGAGAAAGTTCAAGTGAGAGTTAACCAGGACTTCTGCTGGACTGGAGATGCTTCCTGCAGCAGTTCTCCTTCAGGTGGGATACAACATATTTAACTCTGCCATAAACGGTTCAAGATTCATTAGAAGCCGGCAAATGTTACTCCCTTCACAATGCAAAAAGTACTTCAGTACTCTTGTAATATTCATCACCTCTTTTGCGTAGCATACATGGGCTCCCTATGCAACTAAAATACAAATAGAGAAAGGCAGGTTCCCTGTCCCGAGGAGTTCATGATCTATCTACCCTGGCAAACAGTGTGCTGAAGGTAGTAAAGGCCCAGAAAGAAAGCAGGAGAATGAACATCATTCTATCTGACAATCCACTGGATTTACCCCATTTATTCTGACACTGATAATTCTATTCTGCATTGGTCTTTGTGGCAACTTCACCACCACAGTGTCTGCCAGTTTCAATGGTGGTGATAAAGAAGATGGTGGAAATACCATGAAGACTAATGTATTAAATGCCATTTGTTTACTACTAATAAGAAAAGGCGAAGGTACTGGTTTTTAAGGTGAGGAAGCTGTAGAACTCTGGCATTAAGTCTATTGCAGAGCTCCCCCTAATGGTGTTTCTATAAATATAGTCACACATTGATGACTGATGGCAGTTCCCAGGCAGCGCTCTTCCTGTTTCTACAGTAACAAAGACTATTCAGACCAGCTCTGTTTGTAAAAGCCTTGCATTACATCCCCCCCTACCCCACAAAAAAAAAAAAAAAAAAAAAAAAACAAAAAAACAAAAAAAAAAAACCCACCAGCTTATGGGTAACACAGAGGCCCATATTTTTTTGTCATTAGACTTCAGAGATGTGTAGTTCTGGTGGTGGTACCGAAACATGGCATTGTTGAAGACCTTGTAGAGAGGAGACAACAGGATACATATTAAGAGCACTTGTTGGGTTGTTGTTCTTGTATTTTCTCTCATTAAGTGCTTTACCTGCCATGTAGGATAAACTAGCTTATGATTTTGGAATCTTTGAGCTTGGCCATTAACGTGTAACACAATTTGTATCTGATGATCCTCCAAAATAAACTAACTGTGAAGTGACAGGAAAACTTGGTCATCAGATGCAAATTCTCCACTGTGGGCTAACAATATTGTCAAGGCCAAGTACTGAAAAATCATGAGCTGGATCCCCTAAAATCACAAAATTCTCTTTAAAATCATGACTGTTACATAAACAAGCACATTTTGGTTTTGATTGTTTTTTGCATTGTCTAGTGGTCCTTGGAGCCTTCAGGCTACATATGAGTGATACTTTTCATTTCCAGATTTTTCCCACAGTATACGGCCTCAAAACATTTTTCTTTAATATATGAATACTGACATTTTAACAGAAATCATATGATCCCTCAAACTAGGCCTTTAATGAAGACACTAAGACCCTTGCAATAAAATTGAGCTAGGGAGAATTGCATGGTCTGAGTACAGGGCTACTAAATAAAACTTTGAATTATAATCCTGGCTGAGACAAAAATCTTTACCTCGGTTCCCAGACAAAAATCTTTGCTTCTAGTTCAACTTCTGTATCTGCACAACAGGATTAATAGTACTTTATCCCAGGGCTTAATGCATATGATGATTTTACCATTTATTTTACTCAAATATCTTGAATGCAAAAAGACTTTGTAAATTCTATATGCTATTGTTCTATGCTGGCTTAGAACAAAAAACGTAACCAAAAATACAGTCATAGCATACATTCAGGTTTTTAATTTTCCTAACCAACACCCCTAGGAACAGTTTCTTCTCAGACAGCTGGGACTAGGAAAACAGCAGTCGCAGGAGCACCAAACCCAGGATCGGTGGAATGCTTGCACCCTGTTTTGCAGTCACCCCGAACAGTCGAGCTCCCAGGGCTGGCTGTGTGGCATGGCGTAGCTCTGCCTGTCACTGCTAGTGGAATATTCCATTATACATTAAACAATGTTTTCCAAAACAGATGACTTATTTCTTTCTGAAAACAACAACGACCCAAGCCACTGGAAGAAAACTTAAACCATTTGTATTACCCAAACAGCAGGACACAGACTATCACTATTCACAGTGCTGTTGCGAGAGCCACACCTAATGACCTCCTGAGTTGATCTTCCTGCCCTAAGACAGTCCCATAAGCGTAGGTGCTAATTTAGCACAACAAACTATAGTGATTAATTTCAAATGACTGGCTAAAATAATGTGGTGAGATACTTCCGAGCCTGTGTCAGAGCAACAGGCTAGCCAATAAACAGTGGCTATCATAGTTTGCATTGAGATTACTATCTTCATCCAAAGCATCCTATAAAAATCAGAGGTTTTTTGCCTCACCCTTGACAGACAGATAAAGCATCATTTAAGAAGCTCCACAGGGAGTGAAGTCAGGCATCTGCATCTGCTATTAACAACCCAAGTTCAAGGTCCAGTGTTTCTGTCACCTGTATTTCCCCAAACAACCAAATGCTGCAATATTGCTTCAGTTTAAGCACCCAAATTAGAAACTGCAGTCAAAGTTACTTGTGCAAGATCATTAGCGAATGACTCCCTTAGTCTGCTAATGCCCTGGTTTCATACCCTAACCACTAACTCCTATAGGAAATGTATTACTCGTTATCATAGAAGTCAAGTACATGATTCACGCTTTCTGGAAGGTTTCATTTTATTCCTGAACAACATAACTTTCATTTTTCAAATTTTCTGATGTGAACCAATATAAATCACTCTTTAGAGCTAGGGACTTATTTTAGGGGTCAGCTTCTCCTTTATTTTGACTTGCATTTCTCCCAGGGGCATATCTGAAGGAAGTTACTGTACACGTGGTGGATGTGGGATTTAATAAATAGGAAAGACATGAAATTTAAGTGATTTTTGGCAGTTATCCCTTTGTAAATGTTAGTTTTTTCCCTGCAAAGGGTGTGTAACCCTTAGTGAATCAGTCTTTTAGTGTTTTATTTGGTAACAGACTTAATAGTATGTTGTACAGTGTCTAAAGGCTTAAGATTAAAATGATATGTATCCGGTAAAAGGACTGAGCTAATCCCCACCAGCTGGAATACAGTGCTGAGGGGCCCCCCTTTCTGAATGGATTTTGCATTGGAATTAAGACCTCTTCTTAAAACAAATGCAAGAAAGTTTGCAGAAGTGAAGACATACGGTAGTACAGCAAAATGAAGTTGCAGCAATAAAGCTACAGAAACCCTTCTTTTGACTGGCTCCAATCTTCCAGACTAGCTCAGACAGAGCACCAGTCCCTGCTTGCTGCTACGCTGCAACAACCCTCTCTCTGCTGTGTGCAGGCATCACTCTAATAAAAAGCCTTCTTCCCAATTTGGAAGACATATTACTTTTGGATTCAAATGCTTCCAAAAATATATGAGATGTAGAAAACACTCCTCATTTGCCAGAAACACATTGGAGTTTTGCTTACATTACATTCTTTCCCTGTATATGTTTGAAAAAAGAAAAAGAGAGAAAGGGGAAAAAAAAAAGACTGTAATACACTGAACTAAAAACTTTCATCACAATGATAAGATATAACTTTGAGTAAAGAGACTGGGAGACAGCTCAGTCAATACTGTCTTGAAATCTTCTTTTACACCTCTTTCCTAAGCATAAATATGGACCTCATCCAGTTTTCCCAATCTGAATGTCTTTGGCTGGGGGAGGTTGGTATGGAAGTCATTTCCCTTTTAGGTGCAGTAGCTGCTTTCCACAGACTCAACAAAGACACGAAATATCATTAACATCTGATTCTGAAAGGCTGACAACCACTTCTTTGTTTTACACAGCCGTCCAGGGAAAGCTGCTGCGTATTACCATATCACTAGCAAAATTATACCTATTAAGCTCTGATAGGAGCTCTGGAATATTTCTCTCATTTGTTCTGGGATATAGTGATTGAATGTGTCTGTTGTTTTCACAATAGGCATTTCATAATTTAAATTACTATTATGTGTAAACATAATATCAGTTAGGGATGAGTATGGCTGGGCCGGACTCCTAAGCCTGGCTGACCTGTTTGGGACACAATTTCAAGGACAAGGGCTAAAAAAAACATATTAAAAAGCCAGAAATAAGTGAGATAATTTGTCCAATGGGTGCTGAACCACACCAGGTAATAGTCTCCTCCTCCTTAAAACAAGCTGGAAGGCTCTGCAGGCCTCAGCAACGCTTCTCTGCTCTGCGATGGAAGTAAGTAAGTAAGTTGAAAGTCTTGCCTGGGGGATTTCTTAGCTCCAGAACTCATTGGAAGAGAAATAAGCAAATGCCACTTTTTATGTGTGCTTATTTCTAAAAAACAATCAAAACGTTCCCCTAAGTTATTTTAGAAGGTGCAAAAAGCATCTTTGTTTTCCTCTAATTCTCTCTAACAGCCCATCAGGATCTCGCTATTAATGATAAAAACTTCTATCAGAAATTAAACTTCTTGGTCATATACAAGATAGAAGAATTACTACTCTATTGTTTTCTTTCTTTTTTTTTTTTTTTTGGTTGACTGTAGGAACACAAAATAAAATTTTCAAGTAATAGAGCTAGCTAATTATTTGCAGGACTGAGCAAATCAGTGCAAATGCTGATGATTTTTTAAAATACACATTATTAGTGTAAAATAAACCTAATACTATGAATGAAATGTTTTATTTGAAAGAAAGACTTAAATCTGCATGTCCAAACTGATCCAGTTTTAAACTCTCTCAGGTTCTGAAAAACTGTAACAAGTATAAATAAAAACTTCCCTGTTCCTCTGTCAGGAAGGGTCATTAAACACTGTTATCATCCCCGTTTTACAGAGAAACTGGTCCCAAAGCAAGGAAATGCTTTGGTGCAAGGTCAAAAAGAGCGTTTGTGCCAGAACTGGGAACAGAACTGTTATCTGCAGCCTTCTAGGCATTTGCTTTAACCACATCCTTCCTTCCAATACACTGCAACTTCTTTTCACCTCTAAAACCAAACATTTCTTTGCTGCTTATTTTTCCATATAACGCACCTGAAATCTAAACTGGAAAAAAGAATGTAAAAACTCTGCACAGGGCTTTTATGTTCCTCTTTCATTCGTTTTTCTTTAACATGTTCATGAAAACATTTCCTGGAAATTCACAGGAACGATGGAGGCTGACATGCTGCACGAAGATACCTACCACTAGTATCAACAAGTGGCATGTTCTTTTAGGAATACAAGCAAATATTCTGTATTATTTTTATTCTTTGCTATTTAAAATTCAGTCCTTGTTGGTGTTTGCAGGGAAGGCAACGAAAGCAGTGGAGGATACTCTAGCAAAGACTTGGCTCTTAAGACATCTTGTGCTCACGCTAGCAGATGGCCCTGGAAGGGGCGTTTGCCCCCACATAGCATAGCTTCCCTACTCCCAGAACTACTGCATATATGTAAAAAAGATGAAGGTGTCCCTCAAAGGGCTGGTTTCCCCTTGGAAGGGACGTAAGCCTGCCATCAGAGTATGTCAGGAGAAGATGTTAGTTTAAATTCATACTCATGCTACCCTCACCTGAAACACAATTCCAAGATCAAATATGATGCATTGGATCATATTTGGCATATTTCAATGAAAAATAACCAAGGCTGTATTTTGAACTTTCTGTTAATTTATCTTATGAATTGTCTCCACTTATTTTGATATATATGTTTATGTCTTTTTCAATCATGGGAAAAAAAAAGAGAGCAAGACCTGCTTTCCATACTCTTACTCCATCCCTGGTTCTGTTCACCTCACTAAACAGACCTTTATTACAATCACTTTATTAGCCTCCTTGCTGCCATTATATTCCGAAAGCCCTTCCACTCCAGTGTCTCTCTTTTCCTGGTGCCAGGCAACTGGCTGCAACTGCTCCAAAGTCTCAAAAATTTCTGCTAGTAACTCCGCCACTCTAAAATTTTCAGATAGTGCATTAGGATGAAGTAAAGTATGCACAGATGCAGAACCATTGGGCTTTTCTACCTGCCTAGAGTGGCTTTTAATTTGTTGCATTAAATTAATAGTTAATAACGATTTTAATGCAGGGGATTTTCATATGGAACTTCTCACTTGCACTACAAATCACATTGAGGTTTGTGTATGAATATGGTGATCCTCACAGAGTTTGGTAGCACAAAACCTAAAATACAGGTATGTTTTTTGAGGAGTTTCTCTGCTTAATTTAAAAATCTCATGGAAAATTTCTGCATTTTGAACTGGATTTAAAGCAAAAACTCCCTAAATAGTGCAGTTTATTTTAATACCATGTTTCACACACCCAAATATGCTGATAACAGACTCTCTGTTAGGACTTCTAACCTTAATTGCATGGATAGTGTGAAGCAATATCTGATTGTGGAAATAATAAATGTTTTGCCCTGATTTTTAGATTCTTCACTTTATTGGTCTGTGTAATTTAGCCTGTTATTATTTTTACCAAAAAAAAAAAATATTCATGTTTAAATCTTTTGTAAAGCTGCTGCCACTTGTACTTTCTTTATGCAATTCAATTATCTTCTCTGAAAAGTCTATCTAAATTCCATTATGTTTAGCCTATCTCATTAGTTTAAGTTCTTCTTCTTCATTTGTCTCAAACAGCCCTGGAGTTTTAACCTTTTTCTGACATGTGTTTTCCTTCATGAAGTCTCTTTCCTGGGCACAGTTGTGCATTGATGTTGGTGGTACCTGAGCAGAGTACAGTATGGGAGGGAGGATTGACATGACCAGATAAGCAAAACACTTACCAAGGTGTTTGGCCCCTAAATACTTCTGCAGATGCGAGTCCAACTTCAAACTATACAGCAGCAGTTTGTTTAGAGTATAATGCAAATAGCTCCCATAAATATTAAGAGCATTTTTAGGCTAAATAACTGTATATGCAAGGCAGGATTTTCTAGGCAAGATCTGTGCCATATTATGGGTTGCTTGGTTTCAGGACAGGAGTTCCTCACCGGCAAGAGATTGGCCTGGTCTGTCATTACCAGCATAGGGGATGACAGGGATGCAGGCAGTTCAGCCCTATCTCCGTTACTTTTTGGTGGACCAGACCTCACTCTTTCATTAGGCTGAAAGTAAAGACCAGGTGCATGACATTGTTCTCCTCAGCTAAATGTTTTCTCTTCTCCAGCTGGCTGCGGTGCAGGGGAGCCAACAGGCATCCTCAAATAAGCAAGGGAAAGAAATTTCTTTTGGTCTGAAATATCAGCTCTCCAACAGCAGAGATAAGAAGAAAGGTGGTGTGACCTGTACAGCTGGCACTGCTATGCTGGAAAAGCTGTCCTAACATGAACTGATTGGTAATGCTTTGAGACATGCCTGAATCTCTTCATACATACATAGGAAATCAGTTAAAACATGGGAGTTTCATGACATGACTTTTCACAGTAAAAGCCTGTGAAAGTGATAGGCAAGAAAGGAAATTGCCATGGAATTAAAATGTGACCTCTTTCATCCCTTTGCTAGCAAAACTTCGCAATGCTGCCAGAGGAAATGAATTGACAGAACACAATTTATAAACATACAAGATCAGACAAAACTGACATTAAACATTTACCAAACTTTCAAAATAGAAGCAGCACTTAACATTTCAATACATAACAGGAAAATATACTTTTAAACTTTTTTTTTTTTTGTGAGCAGCTCCAGGGAATAAAATATTTGGGGTATTTTATAACCTAGGTGAATCTGATAGGGTTTCCTTTAGCTGGAATCAGGTAGGAGCTGTGCATCAGAAAGCAAGCTATAACAGAAGGTCTTGTTATATGGATGGAGCATACATTGAGTGCTTATTTTTTCAGATTGAGTATTCAGTCCCCAAGGTGAAACAAAAATGAATGACATCTTACTGACTGCCCAGACAGATCTTTTGTTGCACTTTTAGATAATATGTAGTAACTCAATATCAGTACTCATAAAATGTTCATGGAAACCAAAGAAAAAGAAACCGGTTTGACCACATTAGGTTTCAAGTTAACAAGATTTTTTTTAATTCATTATTTGTATTTTCATTATTTATGGATATATTTCATTTTATTTATGATGTGTTGGGTTTTTACATTCATATTTTTGTTTCAATACACTTGGGCAACTTACTATATACTTTGATTTCATTTTAAAGCCTTAAGTTGCTCCTTGTGTTAGAGAGAAAAACCACATAGGCCTTGATTCTGTGAGCCTGGGTAGGGAAACAATTGTACTTGCACAGACACTATTAGTCTGCTAGACACATACTCTAGGTTTTTGTCTCCTAAAACTAAACATTAATCTTAATATTAATATTGACTAAAAAAGGAGAACTCTGCCCATGAAAATATTTGGAAAAGAAATTAATAGTTTATAAAAAAATGTTTCATACAGTTATTTTCCCTTAATTCTGACAAAAAGTCAGTGTTTTCATGGAAAGGAAACATGACTGATCAAAAAAATGAGGTTTTTTGGGAAAAAAAAAATTAATTTTATTTCATGAAGCAGACCATAAGAATATCCAAACCATACCTTTGGACAAGTGTATGTGTGCACTGAATATCAGCCTACTAGGAAATGCCCTTACTCCGTAGTCTGCAGATACATAGACAGGTTTGTCACATGAAAGGTATAAGGCCTGGTAGTAAAAAGAGAAATAATATTTATTTAGATTATAAAATGTCCACTACTGAAGTGGAACAAATCCAAGCCTCAAAGCAGTTTCAAAGAAATTAGAACGACTACTTTCATTTCCTACTACTAAATAAACAGGTCATATCATTGTAACAGCCTGACCACCATCACAATAAACATAACTTATGAATCTCCAAAGAACCACAGAAATTCCTAAACTCACCCAAGACATTAACAACTGAAAATCCATATGCAAGTACAGGTCCACTGCTAGCCGTTGTTGGTAAATCTGTAAATGATGTGAAAAAGGCAAACACTTTCAACAGAGTTTCCATCTGTAATTAAGCTGTAAGGCATACCAATGTCATGTAACATTATTTTGGAACAGAAAATTACTGTCTGTAATGCTGAGGATACTGGGCTGCCCAGAAAAATGAAATTTTTTCCAAAATGCAGACCTTAGTGATTCACATCTAAGAGTCTTCAAAGAGTTAGTTAATTAATACACAGATGTATTTAGACGAGGGAAGTAACAAGGTAAGTTTAGCTTTACTTCTCAAAATGCGATGTTCAGAACTTGAGTATACACAAAATGAAAGTGCAACTTCCAAGTAATGACAATAATCAAATTGTTGACCAGCTTGTTAGAAGGAGAACTCAATATTTTCAAAACCTGTCTAATTATACATATTTTTCTAAAACAAACTAATTCATTTTCAAGTTAGATGACTGCAATGCTCTTCCCTGAGCTTGGAGATCCCTGTATATCCCTTTCAGTCACGGGTCATGGTAAGAACATTGTCGTCTCTGTATGCTTGTTTCTTTATGTTTTATGCCTCTCTCCTTTTACAGTGAGGAAGGGAAAAGAATTCAAGCTGTAGTACATTCATATAATTATATATACAATCTATATATAGCACCAAACAAAGCTTATGTATTAATGCATGATAAAAGAAACTGAAGATGAAACCCCCAGCTTATTATAATGTTGTCTCACATAATATTAGTAATACTTGGCACTCACTTCATGTTCAAAGCAATTCAGAAACATTAAGTAATTAACCTACATACGATTTAATGCCTTCTGCCAAGATTGCTGTACACAAGCAAGTAACTAGAAGAAAAAGGAACTAAAGCCTGATTTAATCTGAGAATATGAATAACAGTTATAATAATCTTTCTTTTCCTTTTTCTTCTACAGTTTTGCCAAACACATTTTACATTTTTTTAAATGAACAGGAGACCAAAACTTCTGATTCTTAACTGTTCAGGAGTCACAATGAGCTCATGAGTAGAGCTATAAAGCCTGACTACCCATGACTGACAACTGGAAGACTAGACCAACTGGATTAGGTATTGTATATAGCACTTACCCTCTAGAATTCTGTCACCCACTGCCAGCTGTTGAACAGCACAAAAAAACTGTAACACACAATATAAATGAAGAACACAAAGCCATATAAAGGGAGTTTTTACTATTTAAGGAAGCACAAAGGACTAAGGAAGACTTTCTTGCTGCAACAGACTCGTTCTGAGCAAAAATCAGAACTTCTGAGTAACAAAGACCTAGTCTGGGGTCGTGGTTTTTTGGCTTTGATTTTGTCTTTTTTTTTTTTTTCCCGCTGTTATTTTCTGAATTAACCACAGTCTCTGCCTCCATGGTAGAAAGGCATTCTTATGCTCCCTCTGCATGGCAAATAATTTGCTCTTTCTTCCATATCTTATCATGTTTCTTCTCCTCTTTGCAACACACCTTCTGTCAAGAAAGTGGGCAACAAGCTGAAAAGCCTACTGAAAAAGAGCTAGTCATCCACTTAGCTCAGCAGCAGATCTCCATAAGTATCTGTAAAAAGCAAGTGCCTGTGGCAGCAGCATAGAGCCCTTGGCCACGCCCCTGCAAAAACCCCAAACACCGTGCAAAAGCTGCATCAGATTTTCTTCCACTCCTTAAACCTTGCAACTATGAACTCATTTTTATCCCTGATGTAGATATATATCCACTACTCCAAACAAGAAGTCCTTTTGAATATTATTATCTCCAGCGTCTAAAGATGTGTCATGGTTTTATGAGGTCTTTAGTGAGTGTAGGGTAAGTAGGAGTTGAGATGGCCCAGGCTAATGTTTACAGAGTTATAAGAGAGAAGACAAAGATGAGGTTCGACCAGCCAGCAGGCAGGTGGGTTCAAGATGCATTCATTTCGGTATGGATAAAAAAAATTTAGGACTACAACAAAGTATGAAACCATTCGGGGGAAAACAAGCAAAAGCAATGGGAAAAGGTGGCAGAAAACAAACTAGGGAATTAGGCCAGGAGGATGAATTATGAAATACAAGTCTTGGAAAGAAAGTTACTTTCTATATTTTTTGCTGGACAAGCATCAGAAAGAAGGAACTTGGTGACAAGTGCAAGTGAGGAGGAGATACTAAAGATCACTTGAAGTAACAGCAAGAAGCAAATGGGCATGAACTAAGAGCAGCATGCTGCAGAACCGTGTATCCCTTGCACATAGTGCTTCAGATGCTATGGCCAGGCTCAAACAACTGGCAAAGACCTGCCAACAAAATCACTGTGAAGAGCTGCAAGGGCAAAGTTGGCCCCACTGGTTCAGTCTCCCACTTACTGGAAGGGACTGGGAGCATCCTGGGGGCAGAGGGAGGATGGCCCCTCCATCCTCTCCTTCCCTCCTCCTGCCCAGCACAGCTGGCACTATTTCTCTT